>NC_091155.1:52859447-52936947 GCF_040958095.1 Procambarus clarkii
CTGCATCCCTCTTTCAAACCTCTGCATTACTCTCTTGAGCCTCTGCATCACTCTCTTTAGCCTCTGCATTACTCTCTGGAGCCTCTGCATCACTCTCTTTGACCTCTGCATCACTCTCCTAAGCCTCTGATTCACTCTCTTGAGCCTCTGCTTCACACTCTTGAGCCCCTGCATCCCTCTCTCAAGCCTCTTCATCCCTCTCTTGAGCCTCTGCATCACTCTCTTAAGCCTCTGCATCACTCTCTTGAGCCTCTGCATCATCCTCTTAAGCCTCTGCATTACTCTCTTGAGCCTCTGCATCCCTCTCCTAAGCCTATACCTCACTCTCTTAAGCCTCTGCATCACTCTCTTGATCCTCTGCATCCCTCTCCTAAGCCTCTGCATCATTCTCCTGAGCCCCTGCATCATTTTCTTGAGCCTCTGCATCCCTCTCTTAAGCCTCTACATCATTCACTTGTGCGTCTGCATCACTCTCTTGAACCTCTGCATCACTCTCTTAAGCCTTTGCATCTCTCTCTTCAGCCTCTGCATCACTGTCTTGAGCCTCTGCATCACTCTCTTGAGCCTCTACATTCCTCTCTTGAGCCTCTGCATCCCTCTCTTAAGCCTTTGCATCACTCAATTAAGCCTCTGCATCCCTCTCTTGAGCCTTTGCATCCCTCGTCTAAGCCTCTGCAACACTCTCTTCAGCCTCTGCAACACTCTCTTCAGCCTCTGCATCACTCTCTTAAGCCTCTGAATCACTCTCTTGAGCCTCTCTATTACTCTCTTGAGCCTCTGCATCCCTCTATTGAGCCTCTGCATCACTCTCTTGAGCTTCTGCATCAACCTCTTTAGCCTCTGCATCCCTCTTTTGAGCCTCTGCATCACTTTCTTAAGCCTCTGCATCCCTTCCTTGAGCCTCTGCATCTCTCTTGATCTCCTGCATTCCTCTCATGAGCATTTGCATCCCTCTCTTGAGCCTTTGCATCACTCGCTTAAGCCTCTGCATCTCTCACTTGAGACTCTGCGTCACTCTCTTCAGCCTCTGCATCACTCTCTTGAGCCCCTGCATCTCTCTCTTGAGCCTCTGCATCCCTCTCTTAAGCCTCTGCAACACTCTCTTCAGCTTCTGCATCACTCTCTTAAGCCTCTGCATCCCTCCCTTGAGCCTCTTCATCCCTCTCATAAGCCTCTGCAACACTCTGTTCAGCCTCTGCATCACTCTCTTGAGCCTTTGCATCACTCTCTTGAGCCTCTGCATCCCTCTCCTAAGCCTCTGCAACATTCTCTTCCGCCTCTGCATCACTCTCTTAGGCCTGTGCATCCCTTTTTTGAGTCTCTGCATCACTTTCTTAAGCCTCTGCATCCCTTTCTTGAGCCTCTGCATCACTCTCTTGGACTCCTGCATCCTTCTCATGAGCCTCTGCATCCCTCTCCTGAGCCTTTGCATCACTCTCTTAAGCCTCTGCATCCCTCTCTTGAGCCTCTGCGTCACTCTCAAGAGCCTCTGCATCCCTCGCTTGAGCCTCTGCATCCCTCTCTTAATCTTCTGCATCACTCTCTTAAGCCACTGCATTACTCTCTTAAGCCTCTGAATCCCTCTCTTGAGGTCTCTGCATCACTCTCTCGAGCCTCTGCATCACTCTCTTGATCCTCTGCATCACTCTCTTAAGCCTCTGCTTCCCTCTCTTGATCCTCTGCATCACTCTCTTGAGCCTCTGCATCCCTCGCTTGAACTCTTGCATCCCTCTAAAGAGCCTCTGCATCCTTCTCTTCAGCTTTTGCATCACTCTCTTAAACCTCTGCATCCCTCTCTTGAGCCTCTGCATCCCTCACTTGAGCCTCTGCATCCCATTCTTGAGCCTCTGCATCCCTCTCTTGGGCCTCTGCATCCCTCTCTTGAGCCTCTGCATCCCTCTTTTAAGCCTTTGCATCACTCTCTTAAGCCTCTGCATCACTCTCTTAAGCCTTTGAATCACTCTCTTGAGCCTCTGCATCACTCTCTTGAGCCCATGCATCCCTCTCTCAAGCCTTTGCATCACTCTCTTGAGCCTTTGCATTACCCTTTAAAGCCTCTGCATTACTCTCTTGAGCCTCTGCATCCCTCTCCTAAGCCTCTGCCTCACTCTCTAAAGCCTCTGCATCACTCTCTTGAGCCTCTGCATTCCTCTCTTGAGCCTCTGCATCACTCTTCAGCCTCTTCATCCTTCTCTTGAGCCTCTGCAACACTCTCTTCAGCCTCTGAATAACTCTCTTAAGCCTCTGAATCCCTCTCCTGAGGCCTCTGCATAACTCTCTCGAGCCTCTGCATCACTCTCTTGATTCTCTGCATCACTCTCGTAAGCCTCTGAATCACTCTCTTGAGCCTCTGCATCACTCTCTTGATCCTCTGCATCACTCTCTTGAGCCTCTGCATCACTCTCTTGAGTCTCTGCATCACTCTCTAGAGCCTCTGCATCACTCTCTTCAGCCTCTGTATCACTCTCTTAAGCCTCTGCTTCCCTCTATTGATCCTCTGCATCACTCTCTTGAGCCTCTCCATTACTCTCTTAAGCCTCTGCATCACTCTCGTAAGCCTCTGCATCACCCTCGTAAGCCTCTGCATCACTCTCTTAAGCCCCTGAATCACTCTCTTGAGCCTCTGCATCACTCTCTTGAGCCCCTGCATCCCTCTCTCAAGCCTCTGCATCAATCTCTTGAGCCTCTGCATCACCCTCTTAAGCCTCTCCATCCCTCTCTTGAGCCTCTGCATCACTCTCTTGAGCCTCTTCATCCCTCTCTTGAGCCTCTGCAACACTCTCCTCAGCCTCTGCATCACTCTCGTAAGCCTCTGAATCCCTCTGTTGCTGCCTCTGCATAACTCTCTCGAGCCTCTGCATCACTCTTTTGATTCTCTGCATCACTCTGTTGAGCCTTTGCATCACTCTCTTAATTGAGCCTCTGCATCACTCTCTAGCGCCTCTGCATCACTCTCTTCAGCCTCTGCATCACTCTCTTAAGCCTCTGCTTCCCCTCTCTTGATCCTCTGCATCACTCTCTTGAGCCTCTGCATCACTCTCTTAAGCCTCTGCATTACTCTCGTAAGCCTCTGAATCACTCTCTTGAGCCTCTGCATCACTCTTTTGAGCCCCTACATCCCAATCTTGAGCCTCTGCATCACTCTCTTGAGCCTCTGCATCACCCTTTAAAGCCTCTGCATCCCTCTTTTGAGCCTCTGCATCACTTTCTTAAGCCTCTGCATTACTCTCTTAAGCCTTTGCATCACTCTCGTAAGCCTCTAAATCACTCACTTGAGCCTCTGCATCACTCTCTTGAGCCTTTGCATCACCCTTTTAAGCCTCTGCATCCCTCTTTTGAGCCTCTGCGTCACTCTCAGGAGCCTCTGCATCCCTCTCTTGAGCCCCTGCATCCCTCTCTTGAGCCTCTGCATCCCTCTCTTGAGCCTCTGCAGCACTCCTAAGAGCCTCTACATCCCTCTCTTGTGCCTCTTCATCCCTCACTTGAGCCTCAGCATCCCTCACTTGAGCCCCTGCATCCCTCTCTTTTGCCTCTGCATCCCTCTCTTGAGCCTCTGCATCCCTCTCTTTAGCCTCTGCATCACTCTCTTAAGCCTCTGCATCACTCTCGTAAGCCTCTGAATCACTATATTGAGCCTCTGCATCACTCTCCTGAGCCTCTCCATCACTCTCTTGAGCCTTTGAATCTCTCTCTTAAGCCTCTGCATCATTCTCTTCAGCCTCTACATCCCTCTCTTAAGCCTCTGCATCATTCTCTTCAGTCTTTGCATTCCTCTCTTTAGCCTCTGCATCACTCCTTTGATCCTCTGCATCACTCTCATAAGCCTCTGCATCACTCTCTTGAGCCCCTGCATCATTCTCTTGAGCCTCTGAATCCCTCTCTTAAGCCTCTACATCATTCTCTGGTGCCTCTGCATCACTTTCTTGAACCACTGCATCACTCTCTTAAGCCTCTGCATCTCTCTCTTGAGCCTCTGCATCCCTCGCTTGTGCCTCTGCATCACTCTCCTGAGCCTCTACATCCCTCTCTTGAGCAATTGCATCCCTCTCTTAAGCCTCTGCAACACTATCTTCAGCCTCTGCATCACAATCTTTAGCCTCTGCATCCCTTTTTTGAGCCTCTGGATCACTTTCGTAAGCCTTTGCATCACTCTTTGATCTCCTGCATCCCTCTCATAAGCCTCTGCATCCCTCTCCTGAGCCTTTGCATCACTCTCTTAAGCCTCTGCATCCCTTTCTTGAGCCTCTGCGTCACTTTCAAGAGCCTTTGCATCCCTCTCTTGTGCCTCTGCATCACTCACTTGAGCCTCTGCATCCCTCTCTTGAGCCCCTGTATCCCTCTCTTGAGCCTCTGCATCCCTCGCTTAAGCCTCTGCATCACTCTCTTAATCCTCTGCATCACTCTCTTGATCCTCTGAATCACTCTCTTGAGCCTCTGCATCACTCACGTGAGCCCCTGCATCCCTCTTTCAAACCTCTGCATTACTCTCTTGAGCCTCTGCATCACTCTCTTTAGCCTCTGCATTACTCTCTGGAGCCTCTGCATCACTCTCTTTGACCTCTGCATCACTCTCCTAAGCCTCTGATTCACTCTCTTGAGCCTCTGCTTCACTCTCTTGAGCCCCTGCATCCCTCTCTCAAGCCTCTTCATCCCTCTCTTGAGCCTCTGCATCACTCTCTTAAGCCTCTGCATCACTCTCTTGAGCCTCTGCATCATCCTCTTAAGCCTCTGCATTACTCTCTTGAGCCTCTGCATCCCTCTCCTAAGCCTATACCTCACTCTCTTAAGCCTCTGCATCACTCTCTTGATCCTCTGCATCCCTCTCCTAAGCCTCTGCATCATTCTCCTGAGCCCCTGCATCATTTTCTTGAGCCTCTGCATCTCCTCTCTTAAGCCTCTACATCATTCACTTGTGCGTCTGCATCACTCTCTTGAACCTCTGCATCACTCTCTTAAGCCTTTGCATCTCTCTCTTCAGCCTCTGCATCACTCTCTTGAGCCTCTACATTCCTCTCTTGAGCCTCTGCATCCCTCTCTTAAGCCTCTGCATCACTCTCTTGAGCTTCTGCATCCTTCTCTTAAGCCTCTGCGACACTCTCTTCAGCCTTTGCATCACTCAATTAAGCCTCTGCATCCCTCTCTTGAGCCTTTGCATCCCTCGTCTAAGCCTCTGCAACACTCTCTTCAGCCTCTGCAACACTCTCTTCAGCCTCTGCATCACTCTCTTAAGCCTCTGAATCACTCTCTTGAGCCTCTCTATTACTCTCTTGAGCCTCTGCATCCCTCTATTGAGCCTCTGCATCACTCTCTTGAGCTTCTGCATCAACCTCTTTAGCCTCTGCATCCCTCTTTTGAGCCTCTGCATCACTTTCTTAAGCCTCTGCATCCCTTCCTTGAGCCTCTGCATCTCTCTCTTGATCTCCTGCATTCCTCTCATGAGCATTTGCATCCCTCTCTTGAGCCTTTGCATCACTCGCTTAAGCCTCTGCATCTCTCACTTGAGACTCTGCGTCACTCTCTTCAGCCTCTGCATCACTCTCTTGAGCCCCTGCATCTCTCTCTTGAGCCTCTGCATCCCTCTCTTAAGCCTCTGCAACACTCTCTTCAGCTTCTGCATCACTCTCTTAAGCCTCTGCATCCCTCCCTTGAGCCTCTTCATCCCTCTCATAAGCCTCTGCAACACTCTGTTCAGCCTCTGCATCACTCTCTTGAGCCTTTGCATCACTCTCTTGAGCCTCTGCATCCCTCTCCTAAGCCTCTGCAACATTCTCTTCCGCCTCTGCATCACTCTCTTAGGCCTGTGCATCCCTTTTTTGAGTCTCTGCATCACTTTCTTAAGCCTCTGCATCCCTTTCTTGAGCCTCTGCATCACTCTCTTGGACTCCTGCATCCTTCTCATGAGCCTCTGCATCCCTCTCCTGAGCCTTTGCATCACTCTCTTAAGCCTCTGCATCCCTCTCTTGAGCCTCTGCGTCACTCTCAAGAGCCTCTGCATCCCTCGCTTGAGCCTCTGCATCCCTCTCTTAATCTTCTGCATCACTCTCTTAAGCCACTGCATTACTCTCTTAAGCCTCTGAATCCCTCTCTTGAGGTCTCTGCATCACTCTCTCGAGCCTCTGCATCACTCTCTTGATCCTCTGCATCACTCTCTTAAGCCTCTGCTTCCCTCTCTTGATCCTCTGCATCACTCTCTTGAGCCTCTGCATCCCTCGCTTGAACTCTTGCATCCCTCTAAAGAGCCTCTGCATCCTTCTCTTCAGCTTTTGCATCACTCTCTTAAACCTCTGCATCCCTCTCTTGAGCCTCTGCATCCCTCACTTGAGCCTCTGCATCCCATTCTTGAGCCTCTGCATCCCTCTCTTGGGCCTCTGCATCCCTCTCTTGAGCCTCTGCATCCCATTTTTAAGCCTTTGCATCACTCTCTTAAGCCTCTGCATCACTCTCTTAAGCCTTTGAATCACTCTCTTGAGCCTCTGCATCACTCTCTTGAGCCCATGCATCCCTCTCTCAAGCCTTTGCATCACTCTCTTGAGCCTTTGCATTACCCTTTAAAGCCTCTGCATTACTCTCTTGAGCCTCTGCATCCCTCTCCTAAGCCTCTGCCTCACTCTCTAAAGCCTCTGCATCACTCTCTTGAGCCTCTGCATTCCTCTCTTGAGCCTCTGCATCACTCTTCAGCCTCTTCATCCTTCTCTTGAGCCTCTGCAACACTCTCTTCAGCCTCTGAATAACTCTCTTAAGCCTCTGAATCCCTCTCCTGAGGCCTCTGCATAACTCTCTCGAGCCTCTGCATCACTCTCTTGATTCTCTGCATCACTCTCGTAAGCCTCTGAATCACTCTCTTGAGCCTCTGCATCACTCTCTTGATCCTCTGCATCACTCTCTTGAGCCTCTGCATCACTCTCTTGAGTCTCTGCATCACTCTCTAGAGCCTCTGCATCACTCTCTTCAGCCTCTGTATCACTCTCTTAAGCCTCTGCTTCCCTCTATTGATCCTCTGCATCACTCTCTTGAGCCTCTCCATTACTCTCTTAAGCCTCTGCATCACTCTCGTAAGCCTCTGCATCACCCTCGTAAGCCTCTGCATCACTCTCTTAAGCCCCTGAATCACTCTCTTGAGCCTCTGCATCACTCTCTTGAGCCCCTGCATCCCTCTCTCAAGCCTCTGCATCAATCTCTTGAGCCTCTGCATCACCCTCTTAAGCCTCTCCATCCCTCTCTTGAGCCTCTGCATCACTCTCTTGAGCCTCTTCATCCCTCTCTTGAGCCTCTGCAACACTCCTCAGCCTCTGCATCACTCTCGTAAGCCTCTGAATCCCTCTGTTGCTGCCTCTGCATAACTCTCTCGAGCCTCTGCATCACTCTTTTGATTCTCTGCATCACTCTGTTGAGCCTTTGCATCACTCTCTTAATTGAGCCTCTGCATCACTCTCTAGCGCCTCTGCATCACTCTCTTCAGCCTCTGCATCACTCTCTTAAGCCTCTGCTTCCCCTCTCTTGATCCTCTGCATCACTCTCTTGAGCCTCTGCATCACTCTCTTAAGCCTCTGCATTACTCTCGTAAGCCTCTGAATCACTCTCTTGAGCCTCTGCATCACTCTTTTGAGCCCCTACATCCCAATCTTGAGCCTCTGCATCACTCTCTTGAGCCTCTGCATCACCCTTTAAAGCCTCTGCATCCCTCTTTTGAGCCTCTGCATCACTTTCTTAAGCCTCTGCATTACTCTCTTAAGCCTTTGCATCACTCTCGTAAGCCTCTAAATCACTCACTTGAGCCTCTGCATCACTCTCTTGAGCCTTTGCATCACCCTTTTAAGCCTCTGCATCCCTCTTTTGAGCCTCTGCGTCACTCTCAGGAGCCTCTGCATCCCTCTCTTGAGCCCCTGCATCCCTCTCTTGAGCCTCTGCATCCCTCTCTTGAGCCTCTGCAGCACTCCTAAGAGCCTCTACATCCCTCTCTTGTGCCTCTTCATCCCTCACTTGAGCCTCAGCATCCCTCACTTGAGCCCCTGCATCCCTCTCTTTTGCCTCTGCATCCCTCTCTTGAGCCTCTGCATCCCTCTCTTTAGCCTCTGCATCACTCTCTTAAGCCTCTGCATCACTCTCGTAAGCCTCTGAATCACTATATTGAGCCTCTGCATCACTCTCCTGAGCCTCTCCATCACTCTCTTGAGCCTTTGAATCTCTCTCTTAAGCCTCTGCATCATTCTCTTCAGCCTCTACATCCCTCTCTTAAGCCTCTGCATCATTCTCTTCAGTCTTTGCATTCCTCTCTTTAGCCTCTGCATCACTCCTTTGATCCTCTGCATCACTCTCATAAGCCTCTGCATCACTCTCTTGAGCCCCTGCATCATTCTCTTGAGCCTCTGAATCCCTCTCTTAAGCCTCTACATCATTCTCTGGTGCCTCTGCATCACTTTCTTGAACCACTGCATCACTCTCTTAAGCCTCTGCATCTCTCTCTTGAGCCTCTGCATCCCTCGCTTGTGCCTCTGCATCACTCTCCTGAGCCTCTACATCCCTCTCTTGAGCAATTGCATCCCTCTCTTAAGCCTCTGCAACACTATCTTCAGCCTCTGCATCACAATCTTTAGCCTCTGCATCCCTTTTTTGAGCCTCTGCATCACTTTCGTAAGCCTTTGCATCACTCTCTTGATCTCCTGCATCCCTCTCATAAGCCTCTGCATCCCTCTCCTGAGCCTTTGCATCACTCTCTTAAGCCTCTGCATCCCTTTCTTGAGCCTCTGCGTCACTTTCAAGAGCCTTTGCATCCCTCTCTTGTGCCTCTGCATCACTCACTTGAGCCTCTGCATCCCTCTCTTGAGCCCCTGTATCCCTCTCTTGAGCCTCTGCATCCCTCGCTTAAGCCTCTGCATCACTCTCTTAATCCTCTGCATCACTCTCGTAAGCCTCTGCAACACTCTCTTCAGCCTCTGCAACACTCTCTTCAGCCTCTGCATCACTCTCTTAAGCCTCGGAATCAATCTCTTGAGCCTCTACATCCCTCTCTTGAACTCCTGCATCCCTCTCACGAGCCTCTGCATCACTCTCTTGAGCCTTTGCATCACTCCCTTAAGCCACTGCATCCCTCTCCTGAGCCTCTGCATCACTCTCAAGAGCCTCTGCATCAACCTCTTAAGCCTCTGCATCCCTTCCTTGAGCCTCTGCATCTCTCTCTTGAACTCCTGCATCCCTCTCATGAGCATTTGCATCCCTCTCTTGAGCCTTTGCATCACTCGCTTAAGCCTCTGCATCCCTCTCTTGAACCTCTGCGTCACTCTCTTGAGCCTCTGCATCCCTCTCTTAAGGCTCTGCAACACTCTCTTCAGCTTTTGCATCACTCTCTTAAGCCTCTGCATCCCTCTCTTGAGCCTCTGCATCCCTCTCATAAGCCTCTGCAACACTCTCTTCAGCCTCTGCATCACTCTCTTGAGCCTTTGCTTCACTCTCTTGAGCCTCTGCATCCTTCACTTAAGCCTCTGCAACACTCTCTTCCGCCTCTGCATCACTCTCTTAAGCCTCTGCATCCCTTTTTTGAGCCTCTGCATCACTTTCTTAAGCCTCTGCATCCCATTCTTGAGCCTCTGCATCACTCTCTTGGACTCCTGCATCCCTCTCATGAGCCTCTGCATCCCTCTCCTGTGCCTTTGCCTCACTCTCTTAAGCCTCTGCATCCCTCTCTTGAGCCTCTACGTCACTCTCAAGAGCCTCTGCATCCCTCGCTTGAGCCTCTGCATCAATCTCTTTATCTTCTGCATCACTCTCTTAAGCCTCTGCATCACTCTCGTAAGCCTCTGAATCCCTCTCTTGAGTCTCTGCATCCCTCTCTTGAACTCCTGCATCCCTCTCATGAGCCTCTGCATCCCTCTCTTGAGCCTTTGCATCACTCTCTTGAGCCTCTGCGTAACTCTCTTGAGCCTCTGCATCACTCTCAAGAGCCTCTGCATCCCTCTCTTTATTGCCACTGCATCCCTTTCTTGAGCCTCTGCATCCCTCTCTTGAGCCTCTGCATCCCTCTCTTGGGCCTCTGCATCCATGTCTTGAGCCTCTGCATCCCTCTCTTAAGCTTCTGCATCACTCTTTTGAGCCCTGCATCATCCTCTTAAGCCTCTGCGTTACTCTCTTGAGCCTCTGCGTCCCTCTCCTAAGCCTCTACCTCACTCTCTTAAGCCTCTGCATCACTCTTTTGATCCTCTGCATCCCTCTCCTAAGCCTCTGCATCATTCTCTTGAGCCCCTGCATCATTCTCTTGAGCCTCTGCATCCCTCTCCTAAGCCTCTACATCATTCTCTTGTGCCTCTGCAACACTCTCTTGAGCCTCTGCATCCCTCTCTTAAGCCTCTGCGACACTCTCTTCAGTCTCTGCATCACTCTCTTAAGCCTCTCCATCTCTCTCTTGAGCCTTTGCATCCCTCTCTTAAGCCTCTGGAACACTCTCTTCAGCCTCTGCATCACTCTCTTGAACCTTTGCATCACTCTCTTGAGAATTTGAATCCCTCTCTTAAGTCTCTGCAACTCTTTCTTCAGCCTCTGCATCACTCTTTTAAGCCTCTGCATCCCTTTTTTGAGCCTCTGCGTCACTTTGTTTAGCCTTTGCATCTCTTTCTCGAGCCTCTGCATCACTCTCTTAAACTCCTGCATCCCTCTCATTAGCCTCTGCATCCCTCTCCTGAGCCTTTGCATAACTCTCCTAAGCCTCTGCATCCCTCTCTTGAGCCTCTGCGTCACTCTCAAGAGCCTCTGCATCCCTGTCTTGTGCCTCTGCATCCCTCACTTGAGCCTCTGCATCCCTCTCTTGAGCCCCTACATCCCTCTCTTGAGCCTCTGCATCCCTTGCTTGAGCCTCTGCATCCCTCTCTTAAGCCTCTGCATCACTCTCTTAAGCCTCTGCATCACTCTCGTAAGCCTCTGAATCACTCTCTTGAGCCTCTGCATCCCTCTCTTGAGCCTCTGCATCACTCTCAAGAGCCTCTGCATCCCTCTCTTTTGCCACTGCATCCCTCACTTGAGCCTCTGCATCCCTCTCTTGAGCTTCTGCATCCCTCTCTTGGGCTTCTGCATCCCTCTCTTGAGCCTCTGCATCCCTCACTTAAGCCTCTGCATCACTCTCTTGATCCTCTGAATCACTCTCTTGAGCCTCTGCATCACTCACGTGAGCCCCTGCATCCCTCTTTCAAACCTCTGCATTACTCTCTTGAGCCTCTGCATCACTCTCTTTAGCCTCTGCATTACTCTCTGGAGCCTCTGCATCACTCTCTTTGACCTCTGCATCACTCTCTTAAGCCTCTGATTCACTCGCTTGAGCCTCTGCTTCACCCTCATGAACCCCTGCATCCCTCTCTCAAGCCTCATCATCCCTCTCTTGAGCCTCTGCATCACTCTCTTAAGCCTCTGCATCACTCTCTTGAGCCTCTGCATCATCCTCTTAAGCCTCTGCATTACTCTCTTGAGCCTCTGCATCCCTCTCCTAAGCCTCTGCAAGACTATCTTCAGCCTCTGCATCACTCTCTTGATCCTCTGCATCCCTCTCCTAAGCCTCTGCATCATTCTCTTGAGCCCCTGCATCATTCTCTTGAGCCTCTGCATCCCTCTCTTAAGCCTCTACATCATTCTCGTGTGCGTCTGGATCACTCTCCTGAGCCTCTGCATCACTCTCTTGAGCCTCTACATCCCTCTCTTGAGCCTCTGCATCCCTCTCTTAAGCCTCTGCATCACTCTCTTGAGCTTCTGCATCCTTCTCTTAAGCCTCTGCGACACTCTCTTCAGCCTTTGCATCACTCAATTAAGCCTCTGCATCCCTCTCTTGAGCCTTTGCATCCCTCGTCTATGCGTCTGCAACACTCTCTTCAGCCTCTGCATCACTCTCTTGAGCCTTTGCATCACTCTCTTGAGAATCTGCATCCCTCTCTAAAGCCTGTGCATCAATCTCTTCAGCCTCTGCATCACTTCTTTAGCCTCTGCATCCCTCTCTTAAGCCTCTGCATCACTCTCTTGAGCTTCTGCATCCTTCTCTTAAGCCTCTGCGACACTCTCTTCAGCCTTTGCATCACTCAATTAAGCCTCTGCATCCCTCTCTTGAGCCTTTGCATCCCTCGTCTATGCGTCTGCAACACTCTCTTCAGCCTCTGAATCACTCTCTTGAGCCTCTCTATCACTCTCTTGAGCCTCTGCATCCCTCTATTGAGCCTCTGCATCACTCTCTTGAGCCTCTGCATCAACCTCTTAAGCCTCTGCATCCCTCTTTTGAGCCTCTGCATCACTTTCTTAAGCCTCTGCATCCCTTCCTTGCGCCTCTGCATCTCTCTCTTGAACTCCTGCATCCCTCTCATGAGCCTTTGCATCCCTCTCTTGAGCCTTTGCATCACTCGCTTAAGCCTCTGCATCCCTCTCTTGAGTCTCTGCGTCACTCTCTTCAGCCTCTGCATCACTCTCTTGAGCCCCTGCATCCCTCTCTTGAGCCTCTGCATCCCTCTCTTAAGCCTCTGCAACACTCTCTTCAGCTTCTGCATCATTCTCTTAAGCCTCTGCATCCTTCTCTTGAGCCTCTGCATCCCTCTCATAAGCCTCTGCAACACTCTCTTCAGCCTCTGCATCACTCTCTTGAGCCTTTGCATCACTCTCCTGAGCCTCTGCATCCCTCTCTTAAGCCTCTGCAACACTCTCTTCCGCCTCTGCATCACTCTCTTAAGCCTCTGCATCTTTTTTTTGAGCCTCTGCATCACTTTCTTAAGCCTCTGCATCCCTTTCTTGAGCCTCTGCATCACTCTCTTGGACTCCTGCATCCTTCTCAAGAGCCTCTGCATCCCTCGCTTGAGCCTCTGCATCCCTCTCTTAATCTTCTGCATCACTCTCTTAAGCCTCTGCATTACTCTCTTAAGCCTCTGAATCCCTCTCTTGAGGCCTCTGCATCACTCTCTCGAGCCTCTGCATCACTCTCTTGATCCTCTGCATCACTCTCTTGGGGCTCTGCATCACTCGCTTGAGCCTCTGCATCACTCTCTAGAGCCTCTGCATCACTCTCTTCAGCCTCTGCATCACTCTCTTAAGCCTCTGCTTCCCTCACTTGATCCTCTGCATCACTCTCTTGAGCCTCTGCATCCCTCTCTTGAAGTCTTGCATCCCTCTAAAGAGCCTCTGCATCCTTCTCTTGAGCTTTTGCATCACTCTCTTAAGCCTCTGCATCCCTCTCTTGAGCCTCTGCATCCCTCACTTGAGCCTCTGCATCCCATTCTTGAGCCTCTGCATCCCTCTCTTGTGCCTCTGCATCCCTCTTTTAAGCCTTTGCATCACTCTTTAAGCTCTGCATCACTCTCTTAAGCCTTTGAATCACTCTCTTAAGCCTTTGAATCAATCTCTTGAGCCTCTGCATCACTCTCTTGAGCCCCTGCATCCCTCTCTCAAGCCTTTGCATCACTCTCTTGAGCCTTTGCATTACCCTTTAAAGCCTCTGCATTACTCTCTTGAGCCTCTGCATCCCTCTCCTAAGCCTCTGCCTCACTCTCTAAAGCCTCTGCATCACTCTCTTGAGCCTCTGCATTCCTCTCTTGAGCCTCTGCATCACTCTTCAGCCTCTTCATCCCTCTCTTGAGCCTCTGCAATACTCTCTTCAGCCTCTGCATCACTCTCTTAAGTAAGTAAGTAAGTAATTATCAACAGAAGGCACCAAACTGGGAAGGCTATGTAGCACCATCAAATATGCAAAATAATCAGAGGGCGCTAAATATCACCAAGGATGCCAATACGAGAACAAAAACGCATAAGGCGAACGATATCAAAAGTATCCGAGTCACCAAGAATTCTATCGAGGGACAGGTGACCGCGAGGGGCGGTCGGAAAGCAAGACACACGCTCGTCCTGGAAGTCAGGACATTCAAGAAGAACATGCACGACCGTAAGAGGGACAATGCAACTAGGACAATAAGGAGCAGGGCGGTGCTCCATCAAGTGACCATGGGTTAAGCGAGTATGGCCAATACGCAACCTTGCCAGAGCTGTTTCCCACCGCCGGTTATGGTGGAAGGAGGACGGCCACGAGGAAACACAACATTTAAGAGTACGTAGCTTGTTACCAGTAACAGACAACCAAGAAGCCTGCCAACGGGTAAGGACTGAGGAATGGATAACCGGGTAAAAGTCGGAATACGGAATGCCTTTACGAGAGATGGGACAAGAGCGGACAGCTTCCTTGGCGGCAGCATCGCACGCTCATTTAAAGACACACCAATATGGCTGGGAACCCAACAAAACTCAACCGACTTAAATTTACTGTGAACGAGAAACAGCCAATGCTGGATCTCGACAACTACTGGATGAACCGGATTAAAGGACCCGAGAGCCATGAGGGCACTACGAGAGTCAACAACAACCACAAAGGAAGACTGACAACGAGAAAGCAGGAGACGAAGAGCATAGAGAATAGCATAAAGTTCCGCTGTAAAGATGCTAGTCTCCGGAGGCAAGCGACACATATAGGTGCGATCAGGTAAAACAACAGAGTAGCCAACACCGTCCGCTGACTTAGACCCATCGGTGAAGACAGAAACGGAGCGGGAGTGAGAAGAAAAGTGCTCGAGGAAAAGGCGTTTTAGAACCGTAGGAGGGGTAAAAGCTTTAGTGGTACGGGTCAAGGATGTACAAAACCGCGGAAGAGGGACCCTCCACGGGGGCAAAGAAGGAACAACACGAGGAGAAACATCAGAAATACGAACGGAAAGAGAATCTTGTAGGCGAGATAACCGGACAGAAAGAGGGAGGTGGTGAAGAGGAACAGGAACCGCAGGAGGGGTAAAAGTTAAAGCACGACAGAGGCGAGAGGAAGGATGTTGCAAGGACCGCGCAAGATAGCGAAGACAGTAGCGATCACGGCGGTCCTGGAGAGACAGGAAGCCAGTGTCAACATACAAGCTAAGGATGGGAGTCGAACGAAAGGCACCAGAACTGAGGCGCAACCCAGTATGGTGCAAAGCATCAAGACGGCGAAGAGTAGAAGGAGAAGCAGACGAGTAAGCAGGGCAACCATAATCGAGCTTAGACAGGATGAGAGAGGAATGTAAAGCAAGGAGAGTGCGCCTATCTGCCCCCCAAGAAGTATGGGACAAGACCCGAAGGAGGGTAAGGGCCTTAGAGCACTCAACACGGAGGTAAGAGATATGGGGAGACCAAGACAAACGAGTGTCAAGGAATAACCCCAAAAGCTTCGCGGAATCTTTGTACTCAAGGGGATGACCATAAGTGACAAAGAGGGACGAAGAACAACCCGTTTCCGCGTAAAAGTCATGGCACAAGTCTTAGAAGTAGGGAACTTGAAGCCATGACCTGTGGCCCAAGACGACACGGCATCAATTGCAAGTTGAAGCCGGCGTTGAAGGAGAGGCGAATCATCACCCTGACAACAAAGGGTAAGATCATCGACATAGAGAGCAGAGAAGACACCAGAAGGAAGAGAGGAAAGAAGACCATTGAGGGCAACCAGAAAAAGAGTAGTGCTCAGAACACTACCCTGGGGCACACCTTCGTATTGCTGAAAAGAGGGAGAGAGAGCGGTACCAAGGCGCACCCGAAAGGAACGACGAGAGAGGAAGCTGCGGAGAAAGAGAGGGAGATGACCACGAAGGCCAAAAGAATGAAGTTGAGATAGGATATGATAACGCCAAGTAGTGTCGTAAGCCTTTTCCAGGTCAAAAAGGACGGCAACAACGGAGGTCTTCGCAGCAAAAGACAAAAAAGACGAATATAGACCTCCAAGTTCACCAGGACATCTGTCGCGCTGCAGCACTTGCGGAAACCAAATTGAGAAGGGGAGAGGAGGTGATGGTGTTCCAGGAACCACATCAGACGAACGTTAACCATACGTTCAAAGAGTTTGCAGACACAACTTGTGAGAGCAATAGGGCGAAAGTCCTTAGGGGAAGTACCCAGAGACCCCGGTTTGCGAACAGGGAGGACAACGGCATCGAGCCAGTCCTCAGGGACTGACGACGACTCCCAGATCCGATTATACAGACTCAGTAAATACTGAGACGTGCTCGGAGGGAGATGGCGAAGCATCTCATAATGAATACCATCGGAGCCCGCCGCCGTAGAACCGCAGAGGGCCAGGGCAGAACGAAGTTCAGAGAGAGAGAAGGGATCATTATAGGGAAGCTGAAGATGAGTGCAGAAATCTAAAGGACGAGACTCAAGGACAGGTTTACGAAGAAGGAAAGATTGGGGAAGATGAAGACCAGAGCTAACAGAAGAAAAGTGGGAACCCAGTTCGGAAGCGACCTGCAACGGGTCCGCCACAAGAGTATCATGGAGGTGAAGGACCGGTAAAACATCGGGAACGAACTTACCCGCTATCTTGCGGATACGCTTCCAGATCTGGGCCAGAGGGGTTTCGGACGTAATTGTTGAGACATAACATGCCCAACATTCACGTTTAGCCATACGGATGACCCTACGGGCCACCGCACTCGCTTTCCGAAAGAAAAGAAAAGAACCGGTCGTCTGCCTACGGCGGTGCCTCTTCCAGGCTGCACGCTTACAGCGGACAGCCCGAGCACAGTCCGCATTCCACCAGGGAACGCACTTCCGTGGACCCCGAGAGGAAGAGCGAGGAATAGAGCGGAGGGCAGCGTTGAAGACAGTGTCATGAAAAAGGAGGAGAGCGCGAGAGAGAGGCAGAAGGGAGAGGTCAGAGAGAGCAGCACTGAGGGTAAATAGGGTCCAGTCTGCCTTAGCAAACTGCCACCTAGGGAAAGAGAGGGAAGGGCGAAAAGAGAAAAAGGAAACAAGGATGGGGAAATGATCACTTCCATGGAGGTCATCAAGAACCTGCCACGTGAAATCTAAGTAAAGAGAAGAAGAGCAGAGAGAAAGATCAAGACAAGAAAGGGTGCGAGTCCGAGAGTCCAAATGAGTGGGCTCACCAGAATTCAGAAGAGACAGGGAAGAAGAGAGGAGAAACGGCTCAAGGAGGCGACCCCGGGTATTCGTCAGAACGTCACCCCAAAGAGAATGACGACAATTGAAGTCACCCAGCAGGAGCACAGGCTCCGGCAAGGAGTCTAGGAGGTGTTTCAATTCAGGAAGAGAGAGCGGGACACTCGGGGGGAGATAAATGGAACAAACTGTGTACCATTTCCCCACAAAGATACGAGCAGCAGAACAATGGAGAGGCGAAGGAAAAAGTAAAGGAACAAAGGGAACATCAGCCCGAATCAAGAGAGCAGAAGAATTAGAAGCCCCAGCAATGGCTGCGGGGGGGGAGAGAAAGGAATAGCCACGAAAACGACCAGGACGAGCACCAAGCATTGGCTCCTGGAGACAGACACAAAGGGGCGAAAACCGCGAAATCAGAAGTTGGAGTTCGAGGAAATTGGCGTAATAACCTCGAACGTTCCATTGAAGAATGGACAACGACGAGAAGAGAAAGGACAAAAACAGAGAACAAGGAAGAAACAAAGGCGAAAGAGCAACAGAGCACGTTAAAGAATATCAGGGTCAGCAAAGTCAGGGTTAGGGGGCATGGGTAAACTGAGCAAAGACGGAGGGAAGGAAACGGGAGAACAGATCAGAGGTGGGCGGGCAGGGTCCGGAGGAGGAGGAGGAGGAGGAGGAAGAGGAGGAGACAACGGAGAGGAGCAGTCAAGGACAGCAGCAGGAAGAGGGGGAGTAGAAAGAGGGGAGCGCACCTCAGCAAGAGCAGCAACCGAAAGGGAAGCAGGGGCCAAAGAAACCTCCATAGCAGGAACAGGGGGCGCAATCACTGAAACGGGAGGGAAGGAGCAACAGAGCCAGAAGTAGGAGCTGAGGAAGAAAGCGAAGCCTTCTTACCCGCCAGGGAAGAGGAAGGAGAGGAGCCAGGCTTTCGCTTCTGACTTAAAGAGACCGGTGTCCCAGCAACTACGTACCGGGCAACGGATTCCAGTGTCTCAACAGGAGAAGCCGAACGAGAGCACACACGACGGCCGTTAGGAGAGCGATGGACATCCGCCCGCACCGACAGGCGGTGGGGAGAGCCGATAGATGGAGGAAGAGGATGGGAAGGAAGATCGGAGGGGGACGAGGAAGAAGACACAGGAGACACGACAGACCGGGTAGAAGGAAGGGGAACCCCAGACAGAGGACCAGGAGGAGGATCCTTCGGGAGAGAACCCAAAGGAACTGAGGAGGGGGCAGTGGGCGCATCAGGGTCCAAGGCCCGGAAACGGTTGTGAGTCTGAGGAAGGCGGGAAGGACGAGGAGAGGAAGAGCGCAACACGCGAGCATAAGAGATATTAGCAAAAGGCGGGAGCCGGCGAACCTGGCGCCTCGCCTCAGGAAAAGATAAACGCTCCCGGTGCTTCAAGTTGAGGACGGCTGCCTCAAGCTTGTAATGGACACACGCACGGGAGAAGGTAGGATGGGCCTCACCGCAGTTGAGGCAACGAGCCTGGGGAGAAGTGCACTCCGACTTAGATTGACCTTCACTCCCACACAAAGGACAGAGAGAGACAGTCCCGGAGCAGCGGAGGGCACCATGCCCAAACCTCCAGCACTTGTTACAAAGTCGAGGAGAAGGAATATACTCCTGGACAGAGCACCTAGCACCAGCAAGAATGACAGAGGATGGAAGGGTCCTACCATCAAAGGTGATCTTCACAACGCGAAGGGGTTGACGGCGACGACCACGAGGGGGACGAGTAAACGAGTCAACCTGGAGGACAGAATGGCCTTGGGCATCAAGGATATGCCGAATATCATCGTGGCAATCCTGCAGATTCCGAACACCGGTTGCAACATGGGGTGGGAGGAGAATAGTGCCAACACTGGCATTCATCTGAACGTTCTTGGAGACCCGAACAGGAAGCTCGCCAAGGCAAGATAAGGCAGCCAAGCGGGATGCCGCATCCTGAAAAGGAGCAGATACGACACGTGTACCGAGACGAGTGGGGTTGAAAGTAACAGACGCACCCACGGAATCTACAAGATGCCGATGGAGGGAGAAATCGTCAGGAGGCGCAGAATCAAGAGGGAGGAGATCAAAGTATTTGGCCCATGAAGCAGGACCAAACAAGGCCTGATACGCATCAGCACGAGAAGGAATCGAGCGAGTGCGGTTGGGGCGCGAACAGCGTTGAGAACCCCTAGGGAGAGAGGGGTCAAAAGGCGCAGTAGTCACAACGAAAGACTTAGCCACACCAGGGGACGAAGTGGTCACCACCGGGGGCTGGAGGCTCGACCCAACCACAGAGGAGGGAGGGGAGCTGGGGAAAGAAGTCAGGACGGTCAAAGGAGGAGCAAGGTCGGGGCCCAACGCAGCGGGAGCTACAGAGCCTGGTCTTCCAATACAGGCCGACTCGGGGGCTTGGTCGCCCACCCCACGAGCCTGAGAGGGTACAACGGAAACATTCAACGACGTAAAGACGAAAAGTGACAAATTCATCCACGAATGTGCCCCCATACCCACCATGGAGCCACAATTAGAGGCAGGACACCCAACAGGAATCTATCGCCGATCATGCCGGGGCCCCCTAGGGGTGCGTCGTGAGTATACGCCCCACAAACGCCACCTTAAGAACCGTCAGTCCGTCGAGATCAGGTTCAGCGACGAAAGGGGGATTGACCATAAAAGGTTCCCCTCGCTCGAGACGTTGGGTACTACAGTTCTATGGGTGCAAGAGTATGCCTCCTCAAGCACCCGGGCGTCAAAATAGAAGAAGTCCAAAGAAAGAATCCAAAACAAGCAAAAGGTCGGCAGGAAACGACAAGCAGATAGGAGAAGAGGGGGAGAAAAACGAAACATAAGGAAAAGGAAAAGCGATCCGGCACAATTGGAGAAGACAGCAGCAGGAGTGCAAGGCCAGAAAAGGACAGAGGACTGCCCAACGGAGCATCACACTCCGGCAGCCGTCCACCAAGCCCCCTCACGACGCCAACGGGCCGGATGGGGAGGGGGTCACTCTCTTAAGCCTCTGAATCCCTCTCTTGAGGCCTCTGCATAACTCTCTCGAGCCACTGCATCACTCTCTTGATTCTCTGCATCACTCTCGTAAGCCTCTGAAACACTCTCTCGAGCCTCTGCATCACTCTCTTGATCCTCTGCATCACTCTCTTGAGCCTCTGCATCACTCTCTTGAGTCTCTGCATCACTCTATAGAGCCTCTGCATCACTCTCTTCAGCCTCTGTATCACTCTCTTTAGCCTCTGCTTCCCTCTATTGATCCTCTGCATCACTCTCTTGAGCCTCTCCATACTCTCTTAAGCCTCTGCATCACTCTTAAGCCTCTGCATCACTCTCTTAAGCCCTGAATCACTCTCGTGAGCCTCTGCATCACTCTCGTAAGCCTCTGCATCACTCTCTTAAGCCCTGCAATCACTCTCTTGAGCCTCTGCATCACTCTCTTGAGCCTCTCCATCCCTCTCTTAGCCTCTGCATCACTCTCTTCAGCATCTTCTCTCATCCCTCTCTTGAGCCTCTGCAACACTCCTCTCAGCCTCTGCATCACTCTCGTAAGCCTCTGAATCCCTCTGTTGGGGCCTCTGCATAACTCTCTCGAGCCTCTGCATCACTCTTTTGATTCTCTGCATCACTCTGTTGAGCCTCTGCATCACTCTCTTGAGCCTCTGCATCACTCTCTAGCGCCTCTGCATCACTCTCTTCAGCCTCTGCATCACTCTCTTAAGCCTCTGCTTCCCTCTCTTGATCTTCTGCATCACTCTCTTGAGCCTCTGCATCACTCTCTTAAGCTTCTGCATCACTCTCATAAGCCTCTGAATCACTCTCTTGAGCCTCTGCATCACTCTTTTGAGCCCCTACATCTCACTCTTGAGGCTCTGCATCACTCTCTTGAGCCTCTGCATCTCCCTTTAAGGCCTCTGCATCCCTCTTTTGAGCCTCTGCATCACTCTCTTAAGCCTTTGCATCACTCTCGTAAGCCTCTGAATCACTCTCTTGAGCCTCTGCATCACTCTCTTGAGCCCCTGCATCCCAATCTTGAGCCTCTGCATCACTCTCTTGAGCCTTTGTATCACCCTTTTAAGCCTCTGCATCCCGCTTTTGAGCCTCTGCGTCACTCTCAGGAGCCTCTGCATCCCTCTCTTGTGCCTCTGCTTCCCTCACTCTAGCCTCTGCATCCCTCTCTTGAGCCCCTGCATCCCTCTCTTGAGCCTCTGCATCCCTCTCTTGAGCCTCTGCATCACTCCTAAGAGCCTCTACATCCCTTTCTTGTGCCTCTTCATCCCTCTCTTAAGCCTCTGCATCACTCTCATAAGCCTCTGAATCACTATGTTGAGCCTCTGCATCACTCTCCTGAGCCTCTGAATCACTATGTTGAGCCTCTGCATCACTCTCCTGAGCCTCTCCATCACTCTCTTGAGCCTTTGCATCCCTCTCTTAAGCCTCTGCATCATTCTCTTCAGCCTCTGCATCCCTCTCTTAAGCCTCTGCATCATTCTCTTCAGCCTCTGCATTCGTCTCTTTAGCCTCTGCATCACAATCTTGATCCTCTGCATCACTCTCTTAAGCCTCTGCATCACTCTCTTGAGCCCCTGCATCATTCTCTTGAGCCTCTGAATCCCTCTCTTAAGCCTCTACATCATTCTCTTGTGCCTCTGCATCACTCTCTTGAACCACTGCATCACTCTCTTAAGCCTCTGCATCTCTCTCTCTTGAGCCTCTGCATCCCTCTCTTGAGCCTCTGCATCACTGTCCTGAGCCTCTACATCCCTCTCTTGAGCAATTGCATCCCTCTCTTAAGCCTCTGCATCACTTCCAGGCCTTTGCATCACTCTCTTGAGCCTCTGCATCTCTCTTATGAATCTGCAACACTCTCTTCAGCCTCTGCATCACTCTCTTGAGCCTTTGCATCACTCTCTTGAGTCTCTGCATCCCTCTCTTAAGCCTCTGCATCACTCTCTTTAGCCTCTTGCATCACTTTCGTAAGCCTTTGCATCACTCACTTGAACTCCTGCATCCCTCTCATAAGCCTCTGCATCCCTCTCCTGAGCCTTTGCATCACTCTCTTAAGCCTCTGCATCCCTCTCTTGAGCCTCTGCGTCACTTTCAAGAGCCTTTGCATCCCTCTCTTGTGCCTCTGCATCCCTCACTTGAGCCTCTGCATCCCTCTCTTGAGCCCCTCCATCCCTCTCTTGAGCCTCTGCATCCCTCGCTTAAGCCTCTGCAACACTCTCTTAATCCTCTGCATCACTCTCGTAAGCCTCTGAATCAATCTCTTGAGCCTCTGCGTCCCTCTCTTGAACTCCTGCATCCCTCTCACGAGCCTCTGCAATCACTCTCTTGAGCCTTTGCATCACTCCCTTAAGCCACTGCATCCCTCTCCTGAGCCTCTGCATCACTCTCAAGAGCCTCTGCATCCCTCTCTTGTGCCTCTGCATCCCTCACTTGAGCCTTTGCCTCACACTCCTAAGATTCTGCATCACTCTCTTAAGCCTCTTCATCCCTCTCTTCAGCCTCTGCAGCACTCTCTTCAGCCTCTGAATCACTCTCTTGAGCCTCTGCATCCCTCTATTGAGCCTCTGCATCACTCTCTTGAGCCTCTGCATCAACCTCTTAAGCCTCTGCATCCCTCTTTTGAGCCTCTGCATCACTTTCGTAAGCCTCTGCATCCCTTCCTTGAGCCTCTGCATCTCTCTCTTGAACTCCTGCATCCCTCTCATGAGCCTTTGCATCCCTCTCTTGAGTCTTTGCATCACTCGCTTTAGCCTCTGCATCCCTCTCTTGAGCCTCTGCGTCACTCTCTTCAGCCTCTGCATCACTCTCCTGAGCCCCTGCATCCCTCTCTTGAGCCTCTGCATCCCGCTCTTAAGCCTCTGCAACACTCTCTTCAGCTTTTTGCATCACTCTCTTAAGCCTCTGAAGCCCTCTCTTGAGCCTCTGCATCCCTCTCATAAGCCTCTGCAACACTCTCCTTCAGCCTCTGCATCACTCTCTTGAGCCTTTGCATCACTCTCTTGAGCCTCTGCATCCCTCTCTTAAGCCTCTGCAACACTCTCGTCCGCCTCTGCACCACTCTCTTAAGCCTCAGCATCCCTCTTTTGAGCCTCTGCATCACTTTCTTAAGCCTCTGCATCCCTTTCTTGAGCCTCTGCATCACTCTCTTGGACTCCTGCATCCTTCTCATGAGCCTCTGCATCCCTCTCGTGAGCCTTTGCCTCACTCTCTTAAGCCTCTGCATCCCTTTCTTGAGCCTCTACGTCACTCTCAAGAGCCTCTGCATCCCTCGCTTGAGCCTCTGCATCCCTCTCTTTATCTTCTGCGTCACTCTCTTAAGCCTCTGCATCACTCTCGTAAGCCTCTGAATCACTCTCTTGAGTCTCTGCATCCCTCTCTTGAACTCCTGAATCACTCTCATGTGCCTCTGCATCCCTCTCTTGAGCCTTTGCATCACTCTCTTGAGCCACTGTGTAACTCTCTTGAGCCTCTGCATCACTCTGAAGAGCCTTTGCATCCCTCTCTCTGTTGCCACTGCATCCCTCACTTGGGCCTCTGCATCCCTCTCTTGAGCCTCTGCATCCCTCTCTTGGGCCTCTGCATCCCTCTCTTGAGCCTCTGCGTCCCTCTCCTAAGCCTCTACCTCACTCTCGTAAGCCTCTGCATCACTCTCTTGATCCTCTGCATCCCTCTCCAAAGCCTCTGCATCATTCTCTTGAGCCCCTGCATCATTTTCTTGAGCCTCTGCATCCCTCTCCTAAGCCTCTACATCATTCTCTTGTGCCTCTGCAACACTCTCTTGAGCCTCTGCATCCCTCTCTTAAGCCTCTGCGACACTCTCTTCAGTCTCTGCATCACTCTCTTAAGCCTCTCCATCCCTCTCTTGAGCCTTTGCATCCCTCTCTTAAGCCTCTGCAACACTCTCTTACAGCCTCTGCATCACTCTCTTGAGCCTTTGCATCACTCTCTTGAGAATCTGCATCCCTCTCTTATGTCTCTGCAAACACTTTCTTCAGCCTCTGCATCACTCTTTTTAGCATCTGCATCCCTTTTTTGAGCCTCTGCACCACTTTGTTTAGCCTTTGCATCACTTTCTTGAGCCTCTGCATCACTCTCTTGAACTCCTGCATCCCTCTCATTAGCCTCTGCATCCCTCTCCTGAGCCTTTGCATAACTCTCCTAAGCCTCTGCATCCCTATCTTGTGCCTCTGCATCCCTCACTTGAGCCTCTGCATCCCTCTCTTGAGCCCCCTACATCCCTCTCTTGAGCCTCTGCATTCATCGCTTGAGCCTCTGCATCCCTCTCTTAAGCCTCTGCATCACTCTCTTAAGCCTCTGCATCACTCTAGTAAGCCTCTGAATCACTCTCTTGAGCCTCTGCATCCCTCTCTTGAACTCCTGCATCCCTCTCATGAGCCTCTGCATCCCTCTCAAGAGCCTCTGCATCCCTCTCTTTTGCCACTGCATCCCTCACTTGAGCCTCTCCATCCTCTCTTGAGCCTCTGCATCCGTTTCTTGGGCTTCTGCATCCCTCTCTTGAGCCTCTGCATCGCTCTCTTGATCCTCTGAATCACTCTCTTGAGCCTCTGCATCACTCACTTGAGCCCCTGCATCCCTCTTTCAAACCTCTGCATTACTCTCTTGAGCCTCAGCATCACTTTCTTTACCCTCTGCATTACTCTCTGGAGCCTCTGCATCACTCTCTTTGACCTCTGCATCACTCTCTTAAGCCTCTGATTCACTCTCTTGAGCCTCTGCTTCACTCTCTTGAGCCCCTGCATCCCTCTCTCAAGCCTCTTCATCCCTCTCTTCAGCCTCTGCAACACTCTCTTAAAGCCTCTGCATCACTCTCTTGAGCCTCTGCATCATCCTCTTAAGCCTCTGCATTACTCTCTTGAGCCTCTGCATCCCTCTCCTAAGCCTCTACCTCACTCTCTTAAGCCTCTGCATCACTCTCTTGATCCTCTGCATCCCTCTCCTAAGCCTCTACATCATTCTCTTGAGCCCCTGCATCATTCTCTTGAGCCTCTGCATCCCTCTCTTAAGCCTCTACATCATTCTCTTGTGCGTCTGCAACACTCTCTTGAACCTCTGCATCACTCTCTTAAGCCTTTGCATCTCTCTCTTAAGCCTCTGCATCACTCTCATGAGCCTCTGCATCACTCTCTTGAGCCTCTACATCATTCTATTGAGCCTCTCATTCCCTCTCTTAAGCCTCTGCATCACTCTCTTGAGCTTCTGCATCCTTCTCTTAAGCCTCTGCGACATTCTCTTCAGCCTTTGCATCACTCAATTAAGCCTCTGCATCCCTCTCTTGGGCCTTTGCATACCTCGTCTAAGCCTCTGCAACACTCTCTTCAGCCTCTGCATCACTCTCTTGAGCCTTTGCATCACTCTCTTGAGAATCTGCATCCCTCTCTAAAGCCTGTGCATCACTCTCTTCAGCCTCTGCATCACTCTCTTGAGCCTCTGCATCCCTCTCTTAAGCCTCTGCAACACTCTCTTCAGCCTCTGCATCACTCTCTTAAGCCTCTGCATCCCTTTTTTGAGCCTCTGCGTCACTTTCTTTAGCCTCTGCATCCCTTTCTTCAGCCTCTGCATCACTCTCTTGAACTCCTGCATTCCTCTCATGAGCCTCAGCATCCCTCTCCTGAGCCTTTGCATAACTCTCTTAAGCCTCTGCATCCTCTCTTGAGCCTCTGCGTCACTCTCAAGAGCCTCATGCATCCCTATCTTGTGCCTCTGCATCCCTCACTTGAGCCTCTGCATCCCTCTCTTGAGCCCCTGCATCCCTCTCTGGAGCCTCTGCATCCCTCGCTTGAGCCTCTGCATCCCTCTCTTAACCCTCTGCATCACTCTCTTAAGCCTCTGCATCACTCTCGTAAGCCTCTGAATCACTCTCTTGAGCCTCTGCATCCCACTCTTGAACTCCTGCATCCCTCTCATGAGCCTCTGCATCACTCTCAAGAGCCTCTGCATCCTTCTCTTGTGCCACTGCATACCTCACTTGAGCCTCTGCATCCCTCTCTTGAGCCTCAGCATCCCTTTATTGGGACTTCTGCATTCCTTTCTTAAGCCTCTGCATCACTTTCTTAAGCCTCTGGCATCACTCTCGTAAGCCTCCGAATCACTCTGTTGAGCCTCTGCATCACTCTCTTGAGCCTCTCCATCACTCTTTTGAGCCTCTGCGTCCCTCTCTTAAGCCTCTGCATCATTCTCTTCAGCCTCTGCATCCCTCTCTTAAGCCTCTGCATCATTCTCTTCAGCCTCTGCATTCCTCTCTTAAGCCTCTGCATCACTCTCTTGATCCTCTGCATCACTCTCTTAAGCCTCTGCATAACTCTCTTGAGCCCCTGCATCATTCTCTTGATCCTCTGCATCCCTTTCTTAAGCCTCTACATCATTCCCTTGTGCCTCTGCATCACTCTCCTGAACCTCTGCACCACTCTCTTAAGCCTCTGCATCTCTCTCTTCAGCCTCTGCATCCCTCTCTTGAGCCTTTGCATCACTCTCTTGAGCCTCTGCATCCCTCTCTTATGCCTCTTCAACACTCTCTTCAGCCTCTGCATCACTCTCTTGAGCCTTTGCATCACTCTCTTGAGCCTCTGCATCCCTCTCCTAAGCCTCTGCAACACTCTCTTCAGCCTCTGCATCACTCTCTTAAGCCTCTGCATCCCTTTTTTGAGCCTCTGCATCACTTTCTTAAGCCTCTGCATCCCTTACTTAAGCCATTGCAATCACTCTCTTGAACTTGAGGCTCATGAGAGGGATGCAGGGGCCCAATAGAGTGATGCAGATGCTCGAGATAGATATGCAGAGGATGAAGAGAGTGATGCAGAGGCTCGAGAGAGTGATGCAGAGGCTCAAAAGAGGGATTCAGAGGCTCAAGAGCGGAATGCAAAGGGCTTAAGAGAGTGATGCAGAAGCTCCTGAGAGTGACGCAGAGGCTCAAGAGAGGGATGCAGAGGCTTAAGAGAGTGATGCAAAGGCTCAGGAGAGAGGGATGCAGAGGCTCATGCGAAGGATGCAGGAGTTCAAAAGAGTGATGCAGAGGCTCAAGAAAGGGATGCAGAGGCTTAAGAGGGTGATGCAGAGGCTCAAGAGAGTGATGCAGAGGCTCAGGAGAGGGATGCAGAGGATCAAGAGAGTGATGCAGAGGATCAGGAGCGGGATGCAGAGGCACAAGAGAGTGATGCAGAGGCTGAAGAGAGTGTTGCAGAGGTTTAAGAGAGGGATGCAGAGGCTCAAGAGAGTGATGTAGAGGCTCAAGGGAGTGATGCAGAGGCTGAAGAGAGTGATGCAGAGGCTCAAGAGAGTGATGTATAGGCTCAAGCGAGTTATGCAGAGGCTTAAGGGAGTGATGCAGGGGATCTAGAGAGTGATGCAGAGGCTCAAGAGAGTGATGCAGAGGATCAAGAGAGGGAAGCAGAGGCTTAAGAGAGTGATGCAGAGGCTGAAGAGAGTGAAGCAGAGGCTCTAGAGAGTGATGCAGAGGCTCAAAAGTGAGATGCAGAGGCTCAAGAGAGTGAAGCAGAGGATCAAGAGAGTGATGCAGGGGCTGGAGAGAGTGATGCAGAGGCCTCAAGAGAGGGATTCAGAGGCTTAAGAGAGTGATGCAGAGGCTGAAGAGAGTGTTGCAGAGGCTCAAGAGAGGGATGCAGAGGCTCAAGAGAGTGATGCAGAGGCTCAAGAGAGTGATTCAGAGGCTCAAGAGAGTTATGCAGAGGATCAAGAGAGTGATGCAGAGGCTTAAGAGATTGATGCAGATGATCAAGAGAGGGATGCAGAGGCTTATGAGAGTGATGCAGAGGCTGAAGAGAGTGTTGCAGTGGCTTAAGAGTGGGATGCAGAGGCTCAAGAGAGTGATGCAGAGGCTCAGGAGAGTGATGAAGAGGCTCAAGAGAGTGATGCAGAGGCTTAAGAGAGCGATGCAGAGGCTCAAGAGAGGGATATAGAGGCTCAAGAGAGTGATGCAGGGGCTCAAGAGCGTGATGCAGAGGCTCTAGAGAGGGATGCATAGGCTCAAGAGAGTCATTCAGAGGCTTACGAGAGTGACACAGAGGCCTAAGAGAGTGATGCAGAGGCTTAAGAGAGGGATGCAGAGGCTCAAGAGAGTGATGCAGAGGCTCAAGAGAGGGATGCAGGGGCTCTAGAGAGGGATGCAGAGGCTTAAGTGAGGGATGCAGAGGCACAAGAGAGGGATGCAGAGACTTAAGCTAGTGATCCAAAGGCTCAAGAGAGGGATGCAGAGGCTCATGAGAGGGATGCCGAGGCTTAAGAGGGTGATGCAGAGGCTCAAGAGAGAGACGCAGAGGGTCAAGAAAGGGATACAGAGGTTTAAGAAAGTGATGCAGAGGCTGACAAGAGGGATGCAGAGGCTTAAGAGGGTGATGCAGAGGCTCAAGAGAGTGATGCAGAGGCTCAAGAGAGGGATGCAGGGCCTAAGAGAGTGATGCAGATGCTCAAGATAGGTATGCAGAGGATGAAGAGAGTGATGCAGAGGCTCAAGAGAGTGGTGCAGAGGCTCAAGAGAGGGATTCAGAGGCTCAAGAGAGAGATGCAGAGGCTTATGAGAGTGATGCAGAGGCTCCTGAGAGTGGACGCAGAGGCTCAAGAGAGGGATGCAGAGGCTTAGGAGAGTGATGCAAAGGCTCAGGAGAGGGATGTCTCAGTAGATGGCATATTTTCGGTATAAAAAGTCGTAATTTCAAACAGCGAATACGTGCTGAGAGCCAGAATTTGCCTCCAAAATATAGCTCAAGTGTCAAATGTGGGATGTTTGGGATATTTTGAAAACTTCAGGGGGGTTTGGACAAAATTTGACCCATCGCCGCTCTCAGTAATTGGCATATTTTCTGTATAAAAAGTCGTTTTAATTTTCATATAATTAATGAAAGCGGCGATGAAACATTTTGTCCAAACCCCCCCTGCAGTTTTCAAAATATCCCAAACATCCAAAATTCGACCTCTGAGCCATATTTTGGAGCCAAATTCTGGATCTTTGCACGGATTCGCAGTTTGAAATTACGAACTTTTATACCGTAAATATGCCAATTACTGTAAGCAGCGATGGATCACATTTTGCCCAAACCCCCTCTGAAGTTTTCAAAATATCCCAAACGTCCCAAATTCGACGCTTGAGCCATATTTCGGAGCCAAATTCTGGCTCTATGCACGTATTCGCAATTTGAAATTTCGACTTTTTATACCAAAAATATGCCAATTACAGAAAGCAGCGATAGATCACATTTTGCCCAAATCCTCCCTGCAGTTTTCAAATTATCCCAAACATCCTAAACTCGACCCTTGAGCCATATTTCAGAGCCAAATTTTGGCTTTCTGCATTAATTCGCAGTTTGAAATTACGACTTTTTATACCGAAAATATGGCAATTACTGAAAACGGCGATGGATCACATTTTGCCCAAACCCTCTCTGCAGTTTTCAAATTATCTCAAACATCTCAAATTCGACACTTGAGGCATAATTTGGAGCCAAATTCTGGCTCTCTGCTTGTATTAGCAGTTTGAAATTATGACTTTTTTTACCGAAAATATGCCAATAACTGAGAGCGGCGATGAGTCACATTTTGTCCAAACCCCCCTGTAGTTTTCAAAATATCCCAAACATTCGAAATTCTACCCTTGAACCATATTTTCGAGCCAAATTCTGGCTCTCTGCACGGATTCGCAGTTTGAAATTACGACTCTTTATACCGAAAATACGCCAATTACTGAGACCGGCGACGGGTCACATTTTCCCAAACCCCCCCTGCAGTTTTCAAAATATCTCAAACATCCCAAATTCGACCCTTGAGTCATATTTTGGAGGCAAGTTCTGGCTCTCTGCACGTATTCGCAGTTTGAAATTACGACGCTTTATACCGAAATATGCACACTACTTAAAGCGTCGAAGAGTTACGTTCTCCCCAAACCCTCCCTGCAGTTTTCAAAATTTCCCAAACGTCACAAATTCGACCCTTGAGGCATAATTTGGAGCCATATTCTGGCTCTCTGCGCGTATTCGCAGTTTGAAATTACGAATTTTTGCCCCGAAAATATGCCAATTACTGAAAGCGGCGATGGGTCACATTTTGCCTGAACCCCCTGCAGTTCCAAAAATTTCCCAATAATTCCAAATTCGACCCTTCAGCCATATTTTGGAGCCAAATTCTGGCTCTCTGCACGTATTGGCAGTTTTAAATTACGACTTTTTATACCGAAAGTTTCAATTAATGAAAGCGGCGAACGGTCACATTTTGTCCAAACCCCCCCTGCAGTTTTCAAAATATCCCAAACATCCCAAATTCGACCCCTGAGCCATATTTTGGAGCCTAATTCTGGCCCTCTGCGTGGATTCGCAATTTGAAATTACGACCTTTTATACCGAAAATATCCCAATTACTGTAAGAAGCGATGGATCACTTTTTGCCCAAACCCTCCCTGCAGTTTTCAAAATATCTTAAACATACCAAATTCGACGTTTTAGCCATATTTTGGAACCAAATTCTGGCTCTCTGCACGTATTCGTGCAGAGAGCACGGATCCCTCTCTTGAGCCTCTGAATCCCTCTTTTGAGCCTCTGCATCACTCTCTCGAGCCTCTGCATCACTTTCTTCATCCTCTGCATACCTATATTGAGCATCTGCATCACTCTCTTGGGGCCCTACATCCCTCTCTTGATCCTCAAGTTCAAGAGAGTGATGCAATGGCTTAAGTAAGGGATGCAGAAGCTTAAGAAAGTGAGGCAGAGGCTCAAAAAAGAGATGCAGAGGCTTAAGAGAGTGATGCAGAGGCTGAAGAGAGTCTTCACTACCCTTGGCGTGGTATTCACTGAACGTGGCGTGGTGTTCACTGAACTTAGCGTGGTGTTCACTACCCTTGGTTTGGTGTTCACTGAACTTGGCGTGGTGTTCACTATCCATAACGTGGTGTTCACTATCCTTAGTGTGGTGTTCACTTCCCTTAGCATGGCTTCCACTACCCTTGGTATGGTGATCACTACCCTTGGCGTGGTGTTCACTACTCTTTGCATAGTGTTCAATACTCCTGGCGTGGTGTTCACTACCTTTGGTGTGGTGTTCACTACCCTTAGCGTGGTGTTCACTACCCTTAACGTGGTGTTCACTACCCTTGGCGTGGTGTTCACTACCCTTGACGTGGTGCTCACAATTTTTGGCGTGGTGTTCACTACCTTTGGTGTGGTGTTCACTACCTTTAGCGTGGTGTTCACTACCCATAGCGTGGTGATTAGTACCCTTGGCGTTGTGTTCACTACCCTTGACGTGGTGTTCACTACCCTTGGCATGCTGTTCACTACCCTTGGCGTGATGTTCACTACCCTTGGCGTGGTGTTCACTACCCTTGGCGTGGTGTTCACTATCCTTAGCGTGGTGTTCACTACCCTTGGCTTTGTGTTCACTAACCTTGGCATGGTGTTCACTAACTTTGGCGTGGTGTTCACTACCCTTGACGTGTTCACGACCCTTGGCATGGTGTTCATTACCCTTAGCGTGGAGTTCACTACCCTTGGCGTTGTGTTCACTACCCTTGGCGTGGTGTTTACTACCCTTGGCGTGGTGTTCACTACCATTGGCGTGGTGTTCACTACCCTTTGCTTGTCTTCACTACCCTTGGCTTGGTATTCACTACCCTTGGCGTGGTGTTCACTACCCCTGGCATAGTGTTCACTACCCTTCAATTGGTGTTCACTACCCTTGGCATTGTGTTCACTACCCTTGATTTGGTGTTCACTACCCTTCGCATGGTGTTCACTTCCCTTGGCATAGTGTTTAATACGCTTGGCATGGTGTTCACTACCCTTAGCATGCTTTTCACTAACCTTGACGTGGAGTTCACTACCCTTAGTGTGGTTTTCATTACACTTAGCGTGGTGTTCACTACCCTTGGCATGGCGTTCACTACCCTTGACGTGGTGTTCATTACCCATGGTGTGGTGTTCAGTCCCCTTGGAGTGGTGTTCACTACCCTTAGCGCGGTGTTCACTACGCATGGCGTGGTGTTCACTACCCTTGGCATGTTGTTTACTACCCTTGCCGTGGTGTTCCCTACCCTTGACGTTGTGTTCACTACCCTTTGCGTGGTGTTCACTACCCTTGGCGTGGTGTTCACTACCCTTGGCGTGGTGTTCATTACCCATGGCATGATGTTCACTACCCTAGACATAGTGTTCACTACCTTTTGTGTGGTGTTCATTCCCCTAGGCGTGATGTTCACTTCCCTTAGCGTGGTGTTCATTACCCTTGGCGTGGTGTTCACAACACTTGGCGTGGTGTTCACTATCCTTGGCGTGGTGTTCACTGCCCTTGGCATGTTGTTCACTACCCTTGGGTTGTTGTTCACTACCTTTGCGTGGTGTTTACTACCCTTGGCATGGTGTTCACTTCTCTTGATGTGGTGTTCACTACCTTTAGCGTGGTGTTCACTACCCATAGCGTGGTGATCACTACCCTTGGCGTTGTGTTCACTACCGTTGGCACGGTGTTCACTACCCTTGGCATGGTGTTCACTACCCTTGGCGTGGTGTTCACTACCCTTGGCGTGGTGTTCACTATCCTTAGCGTGGTGTTCACTTCCCTTGGCGTTGTGTTCACTACCCTTTGCGTGGTGTTCACTACCCTTGGCGTAGTGTTCACTACCCTTGGCGTGATGTTCACTACCCTTAGCGTGGTGTTCACTACCCTTGGCGTGGTGTTCACTTCCCCTTGCTTGGTATTCACTACCCTTGGCGTGGTATTCACTACCATTGGCGTGATGTTCATTATCACTTGGCGTGGTGTTCACTTCCCCTTGCTTGGTGTTCACTCCCCTTGTTTTGGTGTTCACTACCCTTGGCATGGTGTTCACTTCCCCTTGCTTGGTGTTCACTACCCTTGTTTTGGTGTTCACTACCCTTGGCGTGGTGTTCACTACCCATGGCATAGTGTTCAATACCCTTGGAACGGTGTTCATTACTCTTAGCACGGTTTTCACTACCCATGGCATAGTGTTCAATACCCTTGGAACGGTGTTCATTACTCTTAGCACGGTTTTCACTAACCTTGACGTGGAGTTCACTACCCTTGGTGTGGTGTTCGCTACCTCTTGTGTAGTGTTCATAACTTTTGGCGTGGTGTTCACTAATTTTAGCATGGTGTTCACTACCCTTGGCGTAGTGTTCAATACCCTTGGCACGGTGTTCATTACTCTTAGCACGGTTTTCACTAACCTTGACGTGGAGTTCACTACCCTTGGTGTGGTGTTCACTACCTCTTGTGTAGTGTTCATAACTTTTGGCGTGGTGTTCACTACCCTTGACGTGGTGTTCATTACCCTTGGTGTGGTGTTCATTACCCTTGGCGTGTTGTTCACGTCCCTTGGCATGGTGTTCACTACCTTTGACGTGGTGTTCACTACCCTTAGTGTGGTGTTCAGTACCCTTGGCGTGATGTTCACTACCCTTAGCATGGTGTTCACTACCCATGGCGTGGTGTTCACTACCTCTGGGATGGTGTTCACTACCCATTGCAAGGTGTTCACTACCCATGGTGTTGTGTTCAGTACCCTTGGCGTGGTGTTCACTACCCTTAGCGCGGTGTTCACTACGCTTGGCGTGGTGTTCACTACCCTTGGCATGTTGTTCACTACCCTTGCCGTGGTGTTCCCTACCCTTGACGTTGTGTTCACAATACTTTGCTTGGTGTTCACTACCCTTGGCGTGGTGTTCACTACTCTTGGCGTGGTGTTCATTACCCTTGGCATGATGTTCACTACCCTTGACATGGTGTTCACTACCTTTTGTGTGGTGTTCACTCCCTTTGGCGTGATGTTCACTTCCCTTGGCATGTTGTTCACTACCCTTGTGTTGTTGTTTAATACCTTTGCGCAGTGTTTACTACACTTGGCATGGTGTTCACTTCTCTTAATGTGGTGTTCACTACCCTTGGCGTGGTGTTCACTACCTCTAGCATGGTGTTCACTACCCTTGGCATGGTGTTCACTACCCTTAGCATGGTATTCACTACCCCTGGCGTGGTGTTCATTACCTTTGGCGTTGTGTTCACTACACTTGGCGTGGTGTTCACTATCCTTAGCGTGGTGTTCACTACCCTTAGAGTGGTGTTCACTACCTTTGACATGGTGTTCACTACCATTGACCTGGTGTTCACTACCCTTTGTGTGGTGTTCACTCCCCTTGGCGTGGTGTTCACTACCCTTAGCGTGGTGTTCACTAATTTTGGCGTGGTGTTCACTTCACTTAACGTGGTGTTCACTACCCTTAACGTGGTGTTCACTACCCTTGACGTCATGTTCACTAACCTTGGCGTGGTGTTCACTACCCTTAGCGTCATGTTTACTACCCTTGGCGTGGTGTTCACTACCCTTGGCTTGGTGTTCATTAACCTTGGCGTGGTGTTCACTACCTCTGGCGTGGTGTTCACTATCCTTAACGTGGTGTTCACAACCCTGGGCGTGGTGTTCACTACCTTTGGCATGGTGTTCACTACCCTTGAAAAAGTGTTCACTTCCCTTGGCGTGGTGTTCACTACCCTTGGCGTCGTATTCACTACCCTTGGAGTTGTGTTCACTACCTTTGACGTGGTGTTCACTACCCTTGGTGTGGTGTTCACTACCCTTGGCGTGGTATTCACTGAACGTAGCGTGGTGTTCACTGAACTTGGCGTGGTGTTCACTACCCTTGGTTTGGTGTTCACTGAACTTGGCGTGGTGTTCACTATCCTTAACGTTGTGTTCACTATCCTTAGTGTGGTGTTCACTACCCTTTGTATGGCTTTCACTACCCTTGGTATGGTGATCACTACCATTGGCGTGGTGTTCACTACTCTTGGCATAGTGTTCACTACTCCTGGCGTGGTGTTCACTACCCTTGGCGGGGTGTTCACTACCCGTTACGTGGTGTTCACTACTCCTGGCGTGGTGTTCACTACCTTTGGTGTGGTGTTCACTACCCTTAGCGTGGTGTTCCCTACCCTTAACGTGGTGTTCACTACCCTTGGCGTGGTGTTCACTACTCTTGGCATGGTGTTCACTACCCTTGGCGTGGTGTTCACTACTCTCGACGTGGTGTTCACTTTTTTGGCGTGGTGTTCACTACCCTTGGTGTGGTGTTCACTACCTTTAGCATGGTGTTCAATACCCATAGCGTGGTGATCACTACCCTTGGCGTTGTGTTCACTACCTTTGGCGCGGTGTTCACTACCCTTGGCATGGTGTTCACTAATCTTGGCGTGGTGTTCACTACCCTTGGCGTGGTGTTCACTATCCTTGGCATGGTTTTCATTACCCTTTGCGTGGTGTTCACTACCCTTTGCGTGGTGTTCACTTCCCTTGGCGTGGTGTTCACTACCCTTGGCGTGGTATTCACTACCATTGGCGTGATGTTCATTATCACTTGGCGTGATGTTCACTACCCTTGGCATGGTGTTCACTTCACTTTGCTTGGTGTTCACTACCCTTGTTTTGGTGTTCACTACCCTTGGCGTGGTGTTCACTACCCATGGCATGGTGTTCACTACTGTTCGACTGGTGTTCACTACCCTTGGCGTGGTGGTCACTACCCTTGGCATGGTGTTCACTACCTTTGATTTGGTGTTCACTACCCATGGCGTGGTGTTCACTACCCCTGGCGTGGTGTTCACTACTTTTGGCATGGTGTTCACTAACCTTGGCATAGTGTTCAATACCCTTGGCACGGTGTTCACTACTCTTAGCACGGTTTTCACTAACCCTGACGTGGAGTTCACTACCCTTGGTGTGGTGTTCACTACCTCTTGTTTAGTGTTCACTACTTTTGGCGTGGTGTTCACTACTTTTGGTGTGGTGTTCATTACCCTTGGCGTGTTGTTCACGTCCCTTGGCATGGTGTTCACTACCCTTTACGTGGTGTTCACTACCCTTGGAGTGGTGTTCAGTACCCTTGGCGTGGTGTTCACTACCCTTAGCATGGTGTTCACTACCCTTGGCGTGGTGTTCACTACCCATGGCATAGTGTTCATTACTGTTCGACTGGTGTTCACTACCCTTGGCGTGGTGTTCACTACCCTTGGCATGATGTTCACTACCCTTGATTTGGTGTTCACTACCCATGGCGTGGTGTTCACTACCCCTGGCGTGGTGTTCACTACTCTTGACGTGGTGTTCACTACCCTTGGTGTGGTGTTCATTACCCTTGGCGTGTTGTTCACGTCCCTTGGCATGGTGTTCACTACCCTTTACGTGGTGTTCACTACCCTTGGTGTGGTGTTCAGTACCCTTGGCGTGGTGTTCACTACCCTTAGCATGGTGTTCACTACCCTTGGCGTGGTGTTCACTACCCATGGCATGGTGTTCATTACTGTTCGACTGGTGTTCACTACCCTTGGCGTGGTGTTCACTACCCTTGGCGTGATGTTCACTACCCTTGATTTGGTGTTCACTACCCATGGCGTGGTGTTCACTACCCCTGGCGTGGTGTTCACTACTTTTGGCAAGGTGTTCACTACCCTTGGAATAGTGTTCATTACCCTTGGCACGGTGTTCACTACTCTTAGCACGGTTTTCACTAACCTTGAAGTGGAGTTCACTACCCTTGGTGTGGTGTTCACTACCTCTTGTGTAGTGTTCACTACTTTTGGCGTGGTGTTCACTACCCTTTGTGTGGTGTTCACTACCCTTTGTGTGGTGTGCATTACCCTTGGCGTGTTCACGTCCCTTGGCATGGTGTTCACAACCCCTGACGTGGTGTTCACTACCCTTGGTGTGGTGTTCAGTACTCTTGGCGTGGTGTTCACTACCCTTAGCATGGTGTTCACTACCCTTGGCGTGGTGTTCACTACCCTTGGCGTCGTATTCACTACCTATGGTGTTGTGTTCACTACCTTTGGCGTGGTGTTCACTACCCATAGTGTGGTGTTCACTACCCTTGGCGTGGTATTCACTGAACGTGGCGTGGTCTTCACTGAACTTGGCGTGGTGTTCACTACCCTTGGTTTGGTGTTAATTATAATTGGCGTGGTGTTCACTATCCTTAACGTGGTGTTCACTATCCTTAGTGTGGTGTTCACTACCCTTAGCATGGCTTCCACTACCCTTGGTATGGTGATCACTACCCTTGGCGTGGTGTTCACTACTCCTATCATAGTGTTCAATACTCCTGGCGTGGTGTTCACTACCCTTGGCGTGGTGTTCACTACTCCTGGCGAGGTGTTCACTACCTTTGGTGTGGTGTTCACTACCCTTAGCGTGGTGTTCACTACCCTTAATGTGGTGTTCACTACCCTTGGCGTTGTGTTCACTACCCTTGACGTGGTGTTCACTATTTTTGGCGTGGTGTTCACTACCTTTCGTGTGGTGTTCACTACCTTTAGCGTGGTGTTCACTACCCATAGCGTGGTGACTACGACCCTTGGCGTTGTGTTCACTACCCTTGACGTGGTGTTCACTACCCTTGGTGTGGTGTTCAATACTCTTGGCGTGGTGTTCACTACCCTTAGCATGGTGTTCACTACCCTTGGCGTGGTGTTCACTACCCTTGGCGTCGTATTCACTACCTATGGTGTTGTGTTCACTACCTTTGGCGTGGTGTTCACTACCCTTGGTGTGGTGTTCACTACCCTTGGCGTGGTATTCACTGAACGTGGCGTGGTCTTCACTGAACTTGGCGTGGTGTTCACTATCCTTGGTTTGGTGTTAATTATAATTGGCGTGGTGTTCACTATCCTTAACGTGGTGTTCACTATCCTTAGTGTGGTGTTCACTACCCTTAGCATGGCTTCCACTACCCTTGGTATGGTGATCACTACCCTTGGCGTGGTGTTCACTACTCCTATCATAGTGTTCAATACTCCTGGCGTGGTGTTCACTACACTTGGCGTGGTGTTCACTACTCCTGGCGTGGTGTTCACTACCTTTGGTGTGGTGTTCACTACCCTTAGCGTGGTGTTCACTACCCTTAATGTGGTGTTCACTACCCTTGGCGTTGTGTTCACTACCCTTGACGTGGTGTTCACTATTTTTGGCGTGGTGTTCACTACCTTTCGTGTGGTGTTCACTACCTTTAGCGTGGTGTTCACTACCCATAGCGTGGTGACTACGACCCTTGGCGTTGTGTTCACTACCCTTGACGTGGTGTTCACTACCCTTGGTGTGGTGTTCAGTACTCTTGGCGTGGTGTTCACTACCCTTAGCATGGTGTTCACTACCCTTGGCGTGGTGTTCACTACCCTTGGCGTCGTATTCACTACCTATGGTGTTGTGTTCACTACCTTTGGCGTGGTGTTCACTACCCTTGGTGTGGTGTTCACTACCCTTGGCGTGGTATTCACTGAACGTGGCGTGGTCTTCACTGAACTTGGCGTGGTGTTCACTATCCTTGGTTTGGTGTTAATTATAATTGGCGTGGTGTTCACTATCCTTAACGTGGTGTTCACTATCCTTAGTGTGGTGTTCACTACCCTTAGCATGGCTTCCACTACCCTTGGTATGGTGATCACTACCCTTGGCGTGGTGTTCACTACTCCTATCATAGTGTTCAATACTCCTGGCGTGGTGTTCACTACCCTTGGCGTGGTGTTCACTACTCCTGGCGAGGTGTTCACTACCTTTGGTGTGGTGTTCACTACCCTTAGCGTGGTGTTCACTACCCTTAATGTGGTGTTCACTACCCTTGGCGTTGTGTTCACTACCCTTGACGTGGTGTTCACTATTTTTGGCGTGGTGTTCACTACCTTTCGTGTGGTGTTCACTACCTTTAGCGTGGTGTTCACTACCCATAGCGTGGTGACTACGACCCTTGGCGTTGTGTTCACTACCCTTGACGTGGTGTTCACTACCCTTGGTGTGGTGTTCAATACTCTTGGCGTGGTGTTCACTACCCTTAGCATGGTGTTCACTACCCTTGGCGTGGTGTTCACTACCCTTGGCGTCGTATTCACTACCTATGGTGTTGTGTTCACTACCTTTGGCGTGGTGTTCACTACCCTTGGTGTGGTGTTCACTACCCTTGGCGTGGTATTCACTGAACGTGGCGTGGTCTTCACTGAACTTGGCGTGGTGTTCACTATCCTTGGTTTGGTGTTAATTATAATTGGCGTGGTGTTCACTATCCTTAACGTGGTGTTCACTATCCTTAGTGTGGTGTTCACTACCCTTAGCATGGCTTCCACTACCCTTGGTATGGTGATCACTACCCTTGGCGTGGTGTTCACTACTCCTATCATAGTGTTCAATACTCCTGGCGTGGTGTTCACTACACTTGGCGTGGTGTTCACTACTCCTGGCGTGGTGTTCACTACCTTTGGTGTGGTGTTCACTACCCTTAGCGTGGTGTTCACTACCCTTAATGTGGTGTTCACTACCCTTGGCGTTGTGTTCACTACCCTTGACGTGGTGTTCACTATTTTTGGCGTGGTGTTCACTACCTTTCGTGTGGTGTTCACTACCTTTAGCGTGGTGTTCACTACCCATAGCGTGGTGACTACGACCCTTGGCGTTGTGTTCACTACCCTTGACGTGGTGTTCACTACCCTTGGTGTGGTGTTCAGTACTCTTGGCGTGGTGTTCACTACCCTTAGCATGGTGTTCACTACCCTTGGCGTGGTGTTCACTACCCTTGGCGTCGTATTCACTACCTATGGTGTTGTGTTCACTACCTTTGGCGTGGTGTTCACTACCCTTGGTGTGGTGTTCACTACCCTTGGCGTGGTATTCACTGAACGTGGCGTGGTCTTAACTGAACTTGGCGTGGTGTTCACTATCCTTGGTTTGGTGTTAATTATAATTGGCGTGGTGTTCACTATCCTTAACGTGGTGTTCACTATCCTTAGTGTGGTGTTCACTACCCTTAGCATGGCTTCCACTACCCTTGGTATGGTGATCACTACCCTTGGCGTGGTGTTCACTACTCCTATCATAGTGTTCAATACTCCTGGCGTGGTGTTCACTACCCTTGGCGTGGTGTTCACTACTCCTGGCGTGGTGTTCACTACCTTTGGTGTGGTGTTCACTACCCTTAGCGTGGTGTTCACTACCCTTAATGTGGTGTTCACTACCCTTGGCGTTGTGTTCACTAACCTTGACGTGGTGTTCACTATTTTTGGCGTGGTGTTCACTACCTTTCGTGTGGTGTTCACTACCTTTAGCGTGGTGTTCACTACCCATAGCGTGGTGACTACGACCCTTGGCGTTGTGTTCACTACCCTTGACGTGGTGTTCACTACCCTTGGTGTGGTGTTCAATACTCTTGGCGTGGTGTTCACTACCCTTAGCATGGTGTTCACTACCCTTGGCGTGGTGTTCACTACCCTTGGCGTCGTATTCACTACCTATGGTGTTGTGTTCACTACCTTTGGCGTGGTGTTCACTACCCTTGGTGTGGTGTTCACTACCCTTGGCGTGGTATTCACTGAACGTGGCGTGGTCTTCACTGAACTTGGCGTGGTGTTCACTATCCTTGGTTTGGTGTTAATTATAATTGGCGTGGTGTTCACTATCCTTAACGTGGTGTTCACTATCCTTAGTGTGGTGTTCACTACCCTTAGCATGGCTTCCACTACCCTTGGTATGGTGATCACTACCCTTGGCGTGGTGTTCACTACTCCTATCATAGTGTTCAATACTCCTGGCGTGGTGTTCACTACACTTGGCGTGGTGTTCACTACTCCTGGCGTGGTGTTCACTACCTTTGGTGTGGTGTTCACTACCCTTAGCGTGGTGTTCACTACCCTTAATGTGGTGTTCACTACCCTTGGCGTTGTGTTCACTACCCTTGACGTGGTGTTCACTATTTTTGGCGTGGTGTTCACTACCTTTCGTGTGGTGTTCACTACCTTTAGCGTGGTGTTCACTACCCATAGCGTGGTGACTACGACCCTTGGCGTTGTGTTCACTACCCTTGACGTGGTGTTCATTACCCTTGGTGTGGTGTTCAGTACTCTTGGCGTGGTGTTCACTACCCTTAGCATGGTGTTCACTACCCTTGGCGTGGTGTTCACTACCCTTGGCGTCGTATTCACTACCTATGGTGTTGTGTTCACTACCTTTGGCGTGGTGTTCACTACCCTTGGTGTGGTGTTCACTACCCTTGGCGTGGTATTCACTGAACGTGGCGTGGTCTTCACTGAACTTGGCGTGGTGTTCACTATCCTTGGTTTGGTGTTAATTATAATTGGCGTGGTGTTCATTATCCTTAACGTGGTGTTCACTATCCTTAGTGTGGTGTTCACTACCCTTAGCATGGCTTCCACTACCCTTGGTATGGTGATCACTACCCTTGGCGTGGTGTTCACTACTCCTATCATAGTGTTCAATACTCCTGGCGTGGTGTTCACTACCCTTGGCGTGGTGTTCACTACTCCTGGCGTGGTGTTCACTACCTTTGGTGTGGTGTTCACTACCCTTAGCGTGGTGTTCACTACCCTTAATGTGGTGTTCACTACCCTTGGCGTTGTGTTCACTAACCTTGACGTGGTGTTCACTATTTTTGGCGTGGTGTTCACTACCTTTCGTGTGGTGTTCACTACCTTTAGCGTGGTGTTCACTACCCATAGCGTGGTGACTACGACCCTTGGCGTTGTGTTCACTACCCTTGACGTGGTGTTCACTACCCTTGGTGTGGTGTTCAGTACTCTTGGCGTGGTGTTCACTACCCTTAGCATGGTGTTCACTACCCTTGGCGTGGTGTTCACTACCCTTGGCGTCGTATTCACTACCTATGGTGTTGTGTTCACTACCTTTGGCGTGGTGTTCACTACCTTTGGTGTGGTGTTCACTACCCTTGGCGTGGTATTCACTGAACGTGGCGTGGTCTTCACTGAACTTGGCGTGGTGTTCACTATCCTTGGTTTGGTGTTAATTATAATTGGCGTGGTGTTCACTATCCTTAACGTGGTGTTCACTATCCTTAGTGTGGTGTTCACTACCCTTAGCATGGCTTCCACTACCCTTGGTATGGTGATCACTACCCTTGGCGTGGTGTTCACTACTCCTATCATAGTGTTCAATACTCCTGGCGTGGTGTTCACTACCCTTGGCGTGGTGTTCACTACTCCTGGCGTGGTGTTCACTACCTTTGGTGTGGTGTTCACTACCCTTAGCGTGGTGTTCACTACCCTTAATGTGGTGTTCACTACCCTTGGCGTTGTGTTCACTAACCTTGACGTGGTGTTCACTATTTTTGGCGTGGTGTTCACTACCTTTCGTGTGGTGTTCACTACCTTTAGCGTGGTGTTCACTACCCATAGCGTGGTGACTACGACCCTTGGCGTTGTGTTCACTACCCTTGACGTGGTGTTCACTACCCTTGGTGTGGTGTTCAATACTCTTGGCGTGGTGTTCACTACCCTTAGCATGGTGTTCACTACCCTTGGCGTGGTGTTCACTACCCTTGGCGTCGTATTCACTACCTATGGTGTTGTGTTCACTACCTTTGGCGTGGTGTTCACTACCCTTGGTGTGGTGTTCACTACCCTTGGCGTGGTATTCACTGAACGTGGCGTGGTCTTCACTGAACTTGGCGTGGTGTTCACTATCCTTGGTTTGGTGTTAATTATAATTGGCGTGGTGTTCACTATCCTTAACGTGGTGTTCACTATCCTTAGTGTGGTGTTCACTACCCTTAGCATGGCTTCCACTACCCTTGGTATGGTGATCACTACCCTTGGCGTGGTGTTCACTACTCCTATCATAGTGTTCAATACTCCTGGCGTGGTGTTCACTACACTTGGCGTGGTGTTCACTACTCCTGGCGTGGTGTTCACTACCTTTGGTGTGGTGTTCACTACCCTTAGCGTGGTGTTCACTACCCTTAATGTGGTGTTCACTACCCTTGGCGTTGTGTTCACTACCCTTGACGTGGTGTTCACTATTTTTGGCGTGGTGTTCACTACCTTTCGTGTGGTGTTCACTACCTTTAGCGTGGTGTTCACTACCCATAGCGTGGTGACTACGACCCTTGGCGTTGTGTTCACTACCCTTGACGTGGTGTTCACTACCCTTGGTGTGGTGTTCAGTACTCTTGGCGTGGTGTTCACTACCCTTAGCATGGTGTTCACTACCCTTGGCGTGGTGTTCACTACCCTTGGCGTCGTATTCACTACCTATGGTGTTGTGTTCACTACCTTTGGCGTGGTGTTCACTACCCTTGGTGTGGTGTTCACTACCCTTGGCGTGGTATTCACTGAACGTGGCGTGGTCTTCACTGAACTTGGCGTGGTGTTCACTATCCTTGGTTTGGTGTTAATTATAATTGGCGTGGTGTTCACTATCCTTAACGTGGTGTTCACTATCCTTAGTGTGGTGTTCACTACCCTTAGCATGGCTTCCACTACCCTTGGTATGGTGATCACTACCCTTGGCGTGGTGTTCACTACTCCTATCATAGTGTTCAATACTCCTGGCGTGGTGTTCACTACCCTTGGCGTGGTGTTCACTACTCCTGGCGTGGTGTTCACTACCTTTGGTGTGGTGTTCACTACCCTTAGCGTGGTGTTCACTACCCTTAATGTGGTGTTCACTACCCTTGGCGTTGTGTTCACTAAGCTTGACGTGGTGTTCACTATTTTTGGCGTGGTGTTCACTACCTTTCGTGTGGTGTTCACTACCTTTAGCGTGGTGTTCACTACCCATAGCGTGGTGACTACGACCCTTGGCGTTGTGTTCACTACCCTTGACGTGGTGTTCACTACCCTTGGTGTGGTGTTCAGTACTCTTGGCGTGGTGTTCACTACCCATGGCATGGTGTTCATTACTGTTCGACTGGTGTTCACTACCCTTGGCGTGGTGTTCACTACCCTTGGCATGATGTTCACTACCCTTGATTTGGTGTTCACTACCCATGGCGTGGTGTTCACTACCCCTGGCGTGGTGTTCACTACTTTTGGCAAGGTGTTCACTACCCTTGGAATAGTGTTCATTACCCTTGGCACGGTGTTCACTACTCTTAGCACGGTTTTCACTAACCTTGAAGTGGAGTTCACTACCCTTGGTGTGGTGTTCACTACCTCTTGTGTAGTGTTCACTACTTTTGGCGTGGTGTTCACTACCCTTTGTGTGGTGTTCACTACCCTTTGTGTGGTGTGCATTACCCTTGGCGTGTTCACGTCCCTTGGCATGGTGTTCACAACCCCTGACGTGGTGTTCACTACCCTTGGTGTGGTGTTCAGTACTCTTGGCGTGGTGTTCACTACCCTTAGCATGGTGTTCACTACCCTTGGCGTGGTGTTCACTACCCTTGGCGCCGTATTCACTACCTATGGTGTTGTGTTCACTACCTTTGGCGTGGTGTTCACTACCCTTGGTGTGGTGTTCACTACCCTTGGCGTGGTATTCACTGAACGTGGCGTGGTCTTCACTGAACTTGGCGTGGTGTTCACTACCCTTGGTTTGGTGTTAATTATACTTGGCGTGGTGTTCACTATCCTTAGTGTGGTGTTCACTACCCTTAGGATGGCTTCCACTACCCTTGGTATGGTGATCACTACCCTTGGCGTGGTGTTCACTACTCTTGGCATAGTGTTCAATACTCCTGGCGTGGTGTTCACTACCCTTGGCGTGGTGTTCACTACCCGTTACGTGGTGTTCACTACTCCTGGCGTGGTGTTCACTACCTTTGGTGTGGTGTTCACTACCCTTAGCGTGGTGTTCACTACCCTTAACGTGGTGTTCACTAACCTTGGCGTGGTGTTCACTACCCTTGACGTGGTGTTCACTATTTTTTGCGTGGTGTTCACTACCTTTGGTGTGGTGTTCACTACCTATAGCGTGGTGTTCACTACCCATAGCGTGGTGACTACTACCCTTGGCGTTGTGTTCACTACCCTTGACGTGGTGTTCACTACCCTTGGCATGCTGTTCACTACCCTTGGCGTGATGTTCACTACCCTTGGCGTGGTGTTCACTATCCTTAGCGTGGTGTTCACTACCCTTGGCGTTGTGTTCACAAAGCTTGGCATGGTGTTCACTACCCTTGGCGTGGTGTTCACTACCTTTGACGTGGTGTTCACTATTTTTGGCGTGGTGTTCACTACCTTTGGTGTGGTGTTCACTACCTTTAGCGTAATGTTCACTACCCATAGCGTGGTGACTACTACCCTTGGCGTTGTGTTCACTACCCTTGACGTGGTGTTCACTACCCTTGGCATGCTGTTCACTACCCTTGGGAGTGGTGTTCACTACCCTTTGCGTGGTGTTCACTATCGTTAGTGCGGTGTTCACTACCCTTGGCGTTGTGTTCACTACCCTTGGCGTGGTGTTTACTACCCTTGGCGTGGTGTTCACTACCGTTGGCATGGGGTTCATTACCCTTGGCGTGGTGTTCGCTACCCGTGGCATGGTGTTCACTTCCCTTTGCTTGTCTTCACTACCCTTGGCTTGGTATTCACTACCCTTGGCGTGGTGTTCACTACCCTTGGCATAGTGTTCACTACCCTTCGACTGGTGTTCACTACCCTTGGCGTGGTGTTCACTACCCTTGGCATGGTGTTCACTACCCTTGATTTGGTGTTCACTACCCCTGGCGTGGTGTTCACTACCCCTGGCATGGTGTTCACTTCCTTTGGCATAGTGTTCAATATGCTTGGCATGGTGTTCACTACCCATAGCATGCTTTTCACTAACCTTGACGTGGAGTTCACAACCCTTAGTGTGGTTTTCATTACACTTGGCATGGTGTTCACTACCCTTGGCGTGGTGTTCCCTTCCTAGCACGGTGTTCACTACCCATTGCGTGGTTTTCCCTCCCGTTTACGTTGTGTTCACTACCCTTTGCGTGGTGTTCACTACCCTTGACGTGGTGTTCACTACCCTTGGCGTGGTGTTCATTACCCTTGGCATGATGTTCACTACCCTTGACATGGTGTTCACTACCTTTTCTGTGGTGTTCACTCCCCTTAGCGTGATGTTCACTTCCCTTAGCGTGGTGTTCATTACCCTTGACGTGGTGTTCACTACACTTGGCGTGGTGTTCACTATCCTTGGCGTGGTGTTCACTGCCCTTGGCATGTTGTTCACTACCCTTGGCTTGGTGTTCACTAACCTTGGCGTGGTGTTCACTACCTCTGGCGTGGTGTTCACTATCCTTAACGAGGTGTTCACAACTCTGGGCGTGGTGGTCACTACCCTTGGCATGGTGTTCACTACCCTTGGCATAGTGTTCACTGCCCTTGGCGTGGTGTTCACTACCCTTGGCGTCGTATTAACTACCCTTGGCGTTGTGTTCACTACCTTTGGCGTGGTGTTCACTACCCTTGGTGTGGTGTTCACTACCCCTGGCGTGGTGTTCACTACCCCTGGCGTGGTGTTCACTACTTTTGGCATGGTGTTCACTACCCTTGGCATAGTGTTCATTACCCTTGGCACGGTGTTCACTACTCTTAGCACGGTTTTCACTAACCTTGACGTGGAGTTCACTACTCTTGGTGTGGTGTTCACTACCTCTTGTGTAGTGTTCACTACTTTTGGCGTGGTGTTCACTACCCTTGACTAGGTGTTCACTACCCTTTGTGCGGTGTTCATTACCCTTGGCGTGTTCACGTCCCTTGGCATGGTGTTCACTACCCTTGACGTGGTGTTCACTACCCTTGGAGTGGTGTTCAGTACTCTTGGCGTGGTGTTCACTACCTTTAGCATGGTGTTCACTACCCTTGGCGTGGTGTTCACTACCCTTGGCGTCGCATTCACTAACCATGGCGTTGTGTTCACTACCTTTGGCGTGGTGTTCACTACCCTTGGTGTGGTGTTCACTACCCTTGGCGTGGTATTCACTGAACGTGGCGTGGTGTTCTCTGAACTTGGCGTGGTGTTCACTACCCTTGGTTTGGTGTTCACTATACTTGGCGTGGTGTTCACTATCCTTAGTGTGGTGTTCACTACCCATAGCATGGCTTCCACTACCCTTGGTATGGTGATCACTACCCTTGGCGTGGTGTTCACTACTCTTGGCATAGTGTTCAATACTCCTAGCGTGGTGTTCACTACCTTTGGCGTGGTGTTTACTACCCGTTACGTGGTGTTCACTACTCCTGGCGTGGTGTTCACTACCTTTGGTGTGGTGTTCACTACCCTTAGCGTGGTGTTCACTACCCTTAACGTGGTGTTCACTAACCTTGGCGTGGTGTTCACTACCCTTGACGTGGTGTTCACTATTTTTTGCGTGGTGTTCACTACCTTTGGTGTGGTGTTCACTACCTATAGCGTGGTGTTCACTACCCATAGCGTGGTGACTACTACCCTTGGCGTTGTGTTCACTACCCTTGACGTGGTGTTCACTACCCTTGGCATGCTGTTCACTACCCTTTGCGTGGTGTTCACTACCCTTGGCGTGGTGTTCACTATCCTTAGCGTGGTGTTCACTACCCTTGGCGTTGTGTTCACAAACCTTGGCATGGTGTTCACTATCCTTGGCGTGGTGTTCACTACCTTTGACGTGGTGTTCACTATTTTTGGCGTGGTGTTCACTACCTTTGGTGTGGTGTTCACTACCTTTAGCGTGGTGTTCACTACCTATAGCGTGGTGACTACTACCCTTAACGTTGTGTTCACTACCCTTGACGTGGTGTTCACTACCCTTGGCGTGGTGTTCACTATCCTTAGCGTGGTGTTCACTACCCTTGGCGTTGTGTTCACAAACCTTGGCATGGTGTTCACTACCCTTGGCGTGGTATTCACTGAACGTGGCGTGGTGTTCTCTGAACTTGGCGTGGTGTTCACTACCCTTGGTTTGGTGTTCACTATACTTGGCGTGGTGTTCACTATCCTTAGTGTGGTGTTCACTACCCATAGCATGGCTTCCACTACCCTTGGTATGGTGATCACTACCCTTGGCGTGGTGTTCACTACTCTTGGCATAGTGTTCAATACTCCTAGCGTGGTGTTCACTACCTTTGGCGTGGTGTTTACTACCCGTTACGTGGTGTTCACTACTCCTGGCGTGGTGTTCACTACCTTTGGTGTGGTGTTCACTACCCTTAGCGTGGTGTTCACTACCCTTAACGTGGTGTTCACTAACCTTGGCGTGGTGTTCACTACCCTTGACGTGGTGTTCACTATTTTTTGCGTGGTGTTCACTACCTTTGGTGTGGTGTTCACTACCTATAGCGTGGTGTTCACTACCCATAGCGTGGTGACTACTACCCTTGGCGTTGTGTTCACTACCCTTGACGTGGTGTTCACTACCCTTGGCATGCTGTTCACTACCCTTTGCGTGGTGTTCACTACCCTTGGCGTGGTGTTCACTATCCTTAGCGTGGTGTTCACTACCCTTGGCGTTGTGTTCACAAACCTTGGCATGGTGTTCACTATCCTTGGCGTGGTGTTCACTACCTTTGACGTGGTGTTCACTATTTTTGGCGTGGTGTTCACTACCTTTGGTGTGGTGTTCACTACCTTTAGCGTGGTGTTCACTACCTATAGCGTGGTGACTACTACCCTTAACGTTGTGTTCACTACCCTTGACGTGGTGTTCACTACCCTTGGCGTGGTGTTCACTATCCTTAGCGTGGTGTTCACTACCCTTGGCGTTGTGTTCACAAACCTTGGCATGGTGTTCACTACCCTTGGCGTGGTGTTCACTACCTTTGACGTGGTGTTCACTATTTTTGGCGTGGTGTTCACTACCTTTGGTGTGGTGTTCACTACCTTTAGCGTGGTGTTCACTACCCATAGCGTGGTGTTCACTACCCTTGATTTGGTGTTCACTACCCCTGGCGTGGTGTTCACTACCCTTGGCGTTGTGTTCACTACCCTTGACGTGGTGTTCACTACCCTTGGCATGCTGTTCACTACCCTTGGGAGTGGTGTTCACTACCCTTGGCGTGGTGTTCACTATCCTTAGTGTGGTGTTTACTACCCTTGGCGTTGTGTTCACTACCCTTGGCGTGGTGTTTACTACCCTTGGCGTGGTGTTCACTACCATTGGCATGGTGTTCATTACCCTTGGCATGGTGTTCGCTACCCGTGGCATAGTGTTCACTTCCCTTTGCTTGTCTTCACTACCCTTGGCTTGGTATTCACTACCCTTGGCGTGGTGTTCACTACCCTTGGCATAGTGTTCACTACCCTTCGACTGGTGTTCACTACCCTTGGCGTGGTGTTCACTACCCTTGGCATGGTGTTCACTACCCTTGGTTTGGTGTTCACTACCCCTGGCGTGGTGTTCACTACCCCGGAGCGAACACTAGGGAGCCGGTCGGCCGAGCGGACAGCACGCTGGACTTGTGATCCTGTGGTCCTGGGTTCGATCCCAGGCGCTGGCGAGAAACAATGGGCAGAGTTTCTTTCACCCTGAATGCCCCTGTTACCTAGCAGTAAAATAGGTACCTGGGTGTTAGTCAGCTGTCACGGGCTGCTTCCTGGGGGTGGAGGCCTGGTCGAGGACCGGGCCGCGGGGACACTAAAGCCCCGAAATCACCTCAAGATAACCTCAAGATAACCCCTGGCATGGTGTTCACTTCCTTTGGCATAGTGTTCAATATGCTTGGCATGGTGTTCACTACCCTTAGCGTGCTTTTCACTAACCTTGACGTGGAGTTCACTACCCTTAGTGTGGTTTTCATTACACTTGGCATGGTGTTCACTACCCTTGGCGTGGTGTTCCCTTCCTAGCACGGTGTTCACTACCCTTTGCGTGGTGTTCCCTACCCTTTGCGTTGTGCTCACTACCCTTTGCGTGGTGTTCACTACCCTTGGCGTGGTGTTCACTACCCTTAGCGTGGTGTTCATTACCCTTGGCATGATGTTCACTACCCTTGACATGGTGTTCACTACCTTTTCTGTGGTGTTCACTCCACTTAGCGTGATGTTCACTTCCCTTAGCGTGGTGTTCATTACCCTTGGCGTGGTGTTCACTACACGTGGCGTGGTGTTCACTATCCTTGGCGTGGTGTTCACTGCCCTTGGCATGTTGTTCACTACCCTTGGCATGGTGTTCACTACCCTTGGCGTGGTGTTCACTACCCATAGCGTCATGTTCACTACCCTTGGCGTGGTGTTCATTACCCTTGGCTTGGTGTTCACTATCCTTGGCGTGGTGTTCACTACCTCTGGCGTGGTGTTCACTATCCTTAACGAGGTGTTCACAACCCTGGGCGTGGTGGTCACTACCATTGGCATGGTGTTCACTACCCTTGGCATAGTGTTCACTGCCCTTGGCGTGGTGTTCACTACCCTTGGCGTCGTATTCACTACCCTTGGCGTTGTGATCACTACCTTTGGCGTGGTGTTCACTACCTTTGGTGTGGTGTTCACTACCCTTGGCGTGGTATTCACTGAACGTGGCGTGGTGTTCACTGAACTTGGCGTGGTGTTCACTACCCTTGGTTTGGTGGTCACTGAACTTAGCGTGGTGTTCACTATCCTTAACGTGGTGTTCACTATCCTTAGTGTGGTGTTCACTACCCTTAGCATGGCTTTCACTACCCTTGGTTTGGTGATCACTACCCTTGGCGTGGTGTTCACTAATCTCGGCATAGTGTTCACTACTCCTGGCGTGGTGTTCACTACCCTTGGCGGGGTGTTCACTACCCGTTACGTGGTGTTCACTACTCCTGACATAGTGTTCACTACCTTTGGTGTGGTGTTCACTACACTAACGTGGTGTTCACTACCCTTAACGTGATGTTCACTACCCTTGGCGTGGTGTTCACTACTCTTGGCATGGTGTTCACTACCCTTGGCGATGTGTTCACTACCTTTGACGTGGTGTTCACTATTTTTAGCGTGGTGTTCACTACCCTTGGTGTGGTGTTCACTACCTTTAGCGTGGGGTTCACTACCCATAGCGTGGTGATCACTACCCTTGGTGTGGTGTTCACTACCCTTGGTGTGGTGTTCACTACCCTTGGCGTTGTGTTCACTACCGTTGGCGTGGTGTTTACTAACCTTGGCATGGTGTTCACTACCCTTTGCGTGGTGTTCACTACCCATGGCGTGGTGTTCACTATCCTTAGCGTGGTGTTCACTACCCTTGGCGTTGTGTTCACTACCCTTTGCGTGGTGTTCACTACCTTTGGCGTAGTGTTCACTACCCTTTGGCGTGGTGTTCACGAACCTTGGCATGGTTTTCATTACCCTTTGCGTGGTGTTCACTACCCTTTGCGTGGTGTTCACTTCCCTTGGCGTGGTGTTCACTACCCTAAGTGTTCACTAAGGGAGCCGGTCGGCCGAGCGGACAGCACACTGGACTTGTGATCCAGTGGTCCCGGGTTCGATCCCGGGCGCCGGCGAGAAACAATGGGCAGAGTTTCTTTCACCCTATGCCCCTGTTACCTAGCAGTAAAATAGGTACCTGGGTGTTAGTCAGCTGTCACGGGCTGCTTCCTGGGGGTGAAGGCCTGGTCGAGGACCGGGCCGCGGGGACACTAAAAAGCCCCGAAATCATCTCAAGATAACCTCAAGATAACCCTTGGCGTGGTATTCACTACCATTGGCGTGATGTTCATTATCACTTGGCGTGGTGTTCACTACCCTTGGCATGGTGTTCACTACTGTTCGACTGGTGTTCACTACCCTTAGCGTGGTGTTCACTACCCTTGGCATGGTGTTCACTACCCTTGATTTGGTGTTCACTACCCATGGCGTGGTGTTCCCTACTTGTGGCATGGTGTTCACTACCCTTGGCATAGTGTTCAATACCCTTGGCACGGTGTTCACTACTATTAGCACGGTTTTCACTAACCTTGACGTGGAGTTCACTACCCTTGGTGTGGTGTTCACTACCTCTTGTGTAGTGTTCACTACTTTTGGCGTGGTGTTCACTACCCATGACGTGGTGTTCAGTACCCTTGGTGTGGTGTTCATTACCCTTGGCGTGTTGTTCACGTCCCTTGGCATGGTGTTCACTACCCTTGACGTGGTGTTCACTACCCTTGGTGTGGTGTAAAGTACCCTTGGCGTTGTGTTCACTACCCTTAGCATGGTGTTCACTACCCATGGATTGGTGTTCACTACTCTTGGGATGTTGTTCACTACCCTTGGCGTGGTGTTCCCTACCCTTAACATGGTGTTCACTACCCTTGGAGTGATGTTCACTACCCTTGGCGGGGTGTTCACTACCCTTAGCGTTGTGTTCACTACCCTTGGCATGATGTTCACTACCCTTGACATGGTGTTCACTACCTTTTGTGTGGTGTTCACTCCCCTTGCGGTGATGTTCACTACCCTTTGCCTAGTGTTCACTACCCTTGGCGTGGTGTTCACTACACTTGGCGTGGTGCTCACTACCCTTCGCGTGGTGTTCACTGCCCTTGGCATGGTGTTCACTACCCTTGGCTTGGTGTTCACTACCCTTGGCGTGGTGTTCACTACCTTTGCGTGGTATTCACTACCCTTGGCATGGTGTTCACTACCCTTGGCATGGTGTGCACTACCCTTGTCGTGTTGTTCACTACCCTTGGCGTGGTGTTCACTACCCTTAGCGTGGTGTTCACTACCCTTGGCGTGGTGTTCACTACACTTGACGTGGTGTTCACTACCCTTAGCGTGGTGTGCACTACCCTTGGCGTGGTGTTCACTACCCTTGACGTGGTGTTCACTACCCTTAGCGTGGTGTTCACTACCCTTGGCGTGGTGTTCAATACCCTTGGCGTGGTGTTCACTACTCTTGACGTGGTGTTCATTACCCTTGGCATGGTGTTCACTTCCCTTGGCATGGTGTTCACTATCCTTGGCGTAATGTTCACTACCCTTAGCATGGTGTTCACTACCCTTGGCCTGGTGTTTACTGCCCTTGGCGTGGTGTTCACTACTCATAGCGTGGAGTTCACTACTCCTGGCGTGGTGTTCACTACCCTTTTCTGGTGTTCACTACCCTTGGCATGGTGTTCACTTCCCTTGGCATGGTGTTCATTATCCTTGGCGTAATGTTCACTATCCTTAGCATGGTGTTCACTACCCTTGGCCTGGTGTTTACTGCCCTTGGCGTGGTGTTCACTACTCTTAGCGTAATGTTCACTACCTTTAGCGTGGAGTTCACTACCCTTGGCGTGGTGTTCACTACCCTTGGCGTGGTGTTCACTAATCTTGGCATATTGTTCACTACCCTTAGCGTGATGTTCACTACCTTTGGCGTGGTGTTCTCTACCCTTAGCGTGGTGTTCACTACCCTTAGCGTGGTGGTCACTACCCTTAGCGTGGTGTTCACTACTTTGGGCGTGGTGTTCACTACCCTTAGCGTGGTGTTCACTATTCTTAGCGTGGTATTCACTACCCTTGGCGTGGTGTTCACTACCCTTGGCGTGGTGTTCACTACCTTTGGCATGGTGTTCACTACCCTTGGCGTAGTGTTCATTACCCTTGGCGTGGTGTTCACTACCCTTGGCGTGGTGTTCACTACCCTTGGCGTGGTGTTCTCTACCCTTGGCGTGGTGTTCACTACTTTGGGCGTGGTGTTCACTATTCTTAGCGTGGTGTTCACTACCCTTAATGTGGTGTTCACTACCCTTGGCGTTGTGTTCACTACCCTTGACGTGGTGTTCACTATTTTTGGCGTGGTGTTCACTACCTTTCGTGTGGTGTTCACTACCTTTAGCGTGGTGTTCACTACCCATAGCGTGGTGACTACGACCCTTGGCGTTGTGTTCACTACCCTTGACGTGGTGTTCACTACCCTTGGTGTGGTGTTCAGTACTCTTGGCGTGGTGTTCACTACCCTTAGCATGGTGTTCACTACCCTTGGCGTGGTGTTCACTACCCTTGGCGTCGTATTCACTACCTATGGTGTTGTGTTCACTACCTTTGGCGTGGTGTTCACTACCCTTGGTGTGGTGTTCACTACCCTTGGCGTGGTATTCACTGAACGTGGCGTGGTCTTCACTGAACTTGGCGTGGTGTTCACTATCCTTGGTTTGGTGTTAATTATAATTGGCGTGGTGTTCACTATCCTTAACGTGGTGTTCACTATCCTTAGTGTGGTGTTCACTACCCTTAGCATGGTTTCCACTACCCTTGGTATGGTGATCACTACCCTTGGCGTGGTGTTCACTACTCCTATCATAGTGTTCAATACTCCTGGCGTGGTGTTCACTACCCTTGGCGTGGTGTTCACTACTCCTGGCGTGGTGTTCACTACCTTTGGTGTGGTGTTCACTACCCTTAGCGTGGTGTTCACTACCCTTAATGTGGTGTTCACTACCCTTGGCGTTGTGTTCACTAACCTTGACGTGGTGTTCACTATTTTTGGCGTGGTGTTCACTACCTTTCGTGTGGTGTTCACTACCTTTAGCGTGGTGTTCACTACCCATAGCGTGGTGACTACGACCCTTGGCGTTGTGTTCACTACCCTTGACGTGGTGTTCACTACCCTTGGTGTGGTGTTCAGTACTCTTGGCGTGGTGTTCACTACCCATGGCATGGTGTTCATTACTGTTCGACTGGTGTTCACTACCCTTGGCGTGGTGTTCACTACCCTTGGCATGATGTTCACTACCCTTGATTTGGTGTTCACTACCCATGGCGTGGTGTTCACTACCCCTGGCGTGGTGTTCACTACTTTTGGCAAGGTGTTCACTACCCTTGGAATAGTGTTCATTACCCTTGGCACGGTGTTCACTACTCTTAGCACGGTTTTCACTAACCTTGAAGTGGAGTTCACTACCCTTGGTGTGGTGTTCACTACCTCTTGTGTAGTGTTCACTACTTTTGGCGTGGTGTTCACTACCCTTTGTGTGGTGTTCACTACCCTTTGTGTGGTGTGCATTACCCTTGGCGTGTTCACGTCCCTTGGCATGGTGTTCACAACCCCTGACGTGGTGTTCACTACCCTTGGTGTGGTGTTCAGTACTCTTGGCGTGGTGTTCACTACCCTTAGCATGGTGTTCACTACCCTTGGCGTGGTGTTCACTACCCTTGGCGCCGTATTCACTACCTATGGTGTTGTGTTCACTACCTTTGGCGTGGTGTTCACTACCCTTGGTGTGGTGTTCACTACCCTTGGCGTGGTATTCACTGAACGTGGCGTGGTCTTCACTGAACTTGGCGTGGTGTTCACTACCCTTGGTTTGGTGTTAATTATACTTGGCGTGGTGTTCACTATCCTTAGTGTGGTGTTCACTACCCTTAGGATGGCTTCCACTACCCTTGGTATGGTGATCACTACCCTTGGCGTGGTGTTCACTACTCTTGGCATAGTGTTCAATACTCCTGGCGTGGTGTTCACTACCCTTGGCGTGGTGTTCACTACCCGTTACGTGGTGTTCACTACTCCTGGCGTGGTGTTCACTACCTTTGGTGTGGTGTTCACTACCCTTAGCGTGGTGTTCACTACCCTTAGCGTGGTGTTCACTAACCTTGGCGTGGTGTTCACTACCCTTGACGTGGTGTTCACTATTTTTTGCGTGGTGTTCACTACCTTTGGTGTGGTGTTCACTACCTATAGCGTGGTGTTCACTACCCATAGCGTGGTGACTACTACCCTTGGCGTTGTGTTCACTACCCTTGACGTGGTGTTCACTACCCTTGGCATGCTGTTCACTACCCTTGGCGTGATGTTCACTACCCTTGGCGTGGTGTTCACTATCCTTAGCGTGGTGTTCACTACCCTTGGCGTTGTGTTCACAAAGCTTGGCATGGTGTTCACTACCCTTGGCGTGGTGTTCACTACCTTTGACGTGGTGTTCACTATTTTTGGCGTGGTGTTCACTACCTTTGGTGTGGTGTTCACTACCTTTAGCGTAATGTTCACTACCCATAGCGTGGTGACTACTACCCTTGGCGTTGTGTTCACTACCCTTGACGTGGTGTTCACTACCCTTGGCATGCTGTTCACTACCCTTGGGAGTGGTGTTCACTACCCTTTGCGTGGTGTTCACTATCGTTAGTGCGGTGTTCACTACCCTTGGCGTTGTGTTCACTACCCTTGGCGTGGTGTTTACTACCCTTGGCGTGGTGTTCACTACCGTTGGCATGGTGTTCATTACCCTTGGCGTGGTGTTCGCTACCCGTGGCATGGTGTTCACTTCCCTTTGCTTGTCTTCACTACCCTTGGCTTGGTATTCACTACCCTTGGCGTGGTGTTCACTACCCTTGGCATAGTGTTCACTACCCTTCGACTGGTGTTCACTACCCTTGGCGTGGTGTTCACTACCCTTGGCATGGTGTTCACTACCCTTGATTTGGTGTTCACTACCCCTGGCGTGGTGTTCACTACCCCTGGCATGGTGTTCACTTCCTTTGGCATAGTGTTCAATATGCTTGGCATGGTGTTCACTACCCATAGCATGCTTTTCACTAACCTTGACGTGGAGTTCACAACCCTTAGTGTGGTTTTCATTACACTTGGCATGGTGTTCACTACCCTTGGCGTGGTGTTCCCTTCCTAGCACGGTGTTCACTACCCATTGCGTGGTTTTCCCTACCGTTTACGTTGTGTTCACTACCCTTTGCGTGGTGTTCACTACCCTTGACGTGGTGTTCACTACCCTTGGCGTGGTGTTCATTACCCTTGGCATGATGTTCACTACCCTTGACATGGTGTTCACTACCTTTTCTGTGGTGTTCACTCCCCTTAGCGTGATGTTCACTTCCCTTAGCGTGGTGTTCATTACCCTTGACGTGGTGTTCACTACACTTGGCGTGGTGTTCACTATCCTTGGCGTGGTGTTCACTGCCCTTGGCATGTTGTTCACTACCCTTGGCTTGGTGTTCACTAACCTTGGCGTGGTGTTCACTACCTCTGGCGTGGTGTTCACTATCCTTAACGAGGTGTTCACAACTCTGGGCGTGGTGGTCACTACCCTTGGCATGGTGTTCACTACCCTTGGCATAGTGTTCACTGCCCTTGGCGTGGTGTTCACTACCCTTGGCGTCGTATTAACTACCCTTGGCGTTGTGTTCACTACCTTTGGCGTGGTGTTCACTACCCTTGGTGTGGTGTTCACTACCCCTGGCGTGGTGTTCACTACCCCTGGCGTGGTGTTCACTACTTTTGGCATGGTGTTCACTACCCTTGGCATAGTGTTCATTACCCTTGGCACGGTGTTCACTACTCTTAGCACGGTTTTCACTAACCTTGACGTGGAGTTCACTACTCTTGGTGTGGTGTTCACTACCTCTTGTGTAGTGTTCACTACTTTTGGCGTGGTGTTCACTACCCTTGACTAGGTGTTCACTACCCTTTGTGCGGTGTTCATTACCCTTGGCGTGTTCACGTCCCTTGGCATGGTGTTCACTACCCTTGACGTGGTGTTCACTACCCTTGGAGTGGTGTTCAGTACTCTTGGCGTGGTGTTCACTACCTTTAGCATGGTGTTCACTACCCTTGGCGTGGTGTTCACTACCCTTGGCGTCGCATTCACTAACCATGGCGTTGTGTTCACTACCTTTGGCGTGGTGTTCACTACCCTTAGTGTGGTGTTCACTACCCTTGGCGTGGTATTCACTGAACGTGGCGTGGTGTTCTCTGAACTTGGCGTGGTGTTCACTACCCTTGGTTTGGTGTTCACTATACTTGGCGTGGTGTTCACTATCCTTAGTGTGGTGTTCACTACCCATAGCATGGCTTCCACTACCCTTGGGATGGTGATCACTACCCTTGGCGTGGTGTTCACTACTCTTGGCATAGTGTTCAATACTCCTAGCGTGGTGTTCACTACCTTTGGCGTGGTGTTTACTACCCGTTACGTGGTGTTCACTACTCCTGGCGTGGTGTTCACTACCTTTGGTGTGGTGTTCACTACCCTTAGCGTGGTGTTCACTACCCTTAACGTGGTGTTCACTAACCTTGGCGTGGTGTTCACTACCCTTGACGTGGTGTTCACTATTTTTTGCGTGGTGTTCACTACCTTTGGTGTGGTGTTCACTACCTATAGCGTGGTGTTCACTACCCATAGCGTGGTGACTACTACCCTTGGCGTTGTGTTCACTACCCTTGACGTGGTGTTCACTACCCTTGGCATGCTGTTCACTACCCTTTGCGTGGTGTTCACTACCCTTGGCGTGGTGTTCACTATCCTTAGCGTGGTGTTCACTACCCTTGGCGTTGTGTTCACAAACCTTGGCATGGTGTTCACTACCCTTGGCGTGGTGTTCACTACCTTTGACGTGGTGTTCACTATTTTTGGCGTGGTGTTCACTACCTTTGGTGTGGTGTTCACTACCTTTAGCGTGGTGTTCACTACCTATAGCGTGGTGACTACTACCCTTAACGTTGTGTTCACTACCCTTGACGTGGTGTTCACTACCCTTGGCATGTTGTTCACTACCCTTGACGTGGTGTTCACTACCCTTGGCGTGGTGTTCACTATCCTTAGCGTGGTGTTCACTACCCTTGGCGTTGTGTTCACAAACCTTGGCATGGTGTTCACTACCCTTGGCGTGGTGCTCACTACCTTTGACGTGGTGTTCACTATTTTTGCCGTGGTGTTCACTACCTTTGGTGTGGTGTTCACTACCTTTAGCGTGGTGTTCACTACCCATAGCGTGGTGTTCACTACCCTTGATTTGGTGTTCACTACCCCTGGCGTGGTGTTCACTACCCTTGGCGTTGTGTTCACTACCCTTGACGTGGTGTTCACTACCCTTGGCATGCTGTTCACTACCCTTGGGAGTGGTGTTCACTACCCTTGGCGTGGTGTTCACTATCCTTGGCTTGGTATTCACTACCCTTGGCGTGGTGTTCACTACCCTTGGCATAGTGTTCACTACCCTTCGACTGGTGTTCACTACCCTTGGCGTGGTGTTCACTACCCTTGGCATGGTGTTCACTACCCTTGGTTTGGTGTTCACTACCCCTGGCGTGGTGTTCACTACCCCTGGCATGGTGTTCACTTCCTTTGGCATAGTGTTCAATATGCTTGGCATGGTGTTCACTACCCTTAGCGTGCTTTTCACTAACCTTGACGTGGAGTTCACTACCCTTAGTGTGGTTTTCATTACACTTGGCATGGTGTTCACTACCCTTGGCGTGGTGTTCCCTTCCTAGCACGGTGTTCACTACCCTTTGCGTGGAGTTCCCTACCCTTTGCGTTGTGCTCACTACCCTTTGCGTGGTGTTCACTACCCTTGGCGTGGTGTTCACTACCCTTAGCGTGGTGTTCATTACCCTTGGCATGATGTTCACTACCCTTGACATGGTGTTCACTACCTTTTCTGTGGTGTTCACTCCACTTAGCGTGATGTTCACTTCCCTTAGCGTGGTGTTCATTACCCTTGGCGTGGTGTTCACTACACGTGGCGTGGTGTTCACTATCCTTGGCGTGGTGTTCACTGCCCTTGGCATGTTGTTCACTACCCTTGGCGTGGTGTTCACTACCCTTGGCGTGGTGTTCACTACCCATAGCGTCATGTTCACTACCCTTGGCGTGGTGTTCATTACCCTTGGCTTGGTGTTCACTATCCTTGGCGTGGTGTTCACTACCTCTGGCGTGGTGTTCACTATCCTTAACGAGGTGTTCACAACCCTGGGCGTGGTGGTCACTACCATTGGCATGGTGTTCACTACCCTTGGCATAGTGTTCACTGCCCTTGGCGTGGTGTTCACTACCCTTGGCGTCGTATTCACTACCCTTGGCGTTGTGATCACTACCTTTGGCGTGGTGTTCACTACCTTTGGTGTGGTGTTCACTACCCTTGGCGTGGTATTCACTGAACGTGGCGTGGTGTTCACTGAACTTGGCGTGGTGTTCACTACCCTTGGTTTGGTGGTCACTGAACTTAGCGTGGTGTTCACTATCCTTAACGTGGTGTTCACTATCCTTAGTGTGGTGTTCACTACCCTTAGCATGGCTTTCACTACCCTTGGTTTGGTGATCACTACCCTTGGCGTGGTGTTCACTAATCTCGGCATAGTGTTCACTACTCCTGGCGTGGTGTTCACTACCCTTGGCGGGGTGTTCACTACCCGTTACGTGGTGTTCACTACTCCTGACATAGTGTTCACTACCTTTGGTGTGGTGTTCACTACACTAACGTGGTGTTCACTACCCTTAACGTGATGTTCACTACCCTTGGCGTGGTGTTCACTACTCTTGGCATGGTGTTCACTACCCTTGGCGATGTGTTCACTACCTTTGACGTGGTGTTCACTATTTTTAGCGTGGTGTTCACTACCCTTGGTGTGGTGTTCACTACCTTTAGCGTGGGGTTCACTACCCATAGCGTGGTGATCACTACCCTTGGTGTGGTGTTCACTACCCTTGGTGTGGTGTTCACTACCCTTGGCGTTGTGTTCACTACCGTTGGCGTGGTGTTCACTAACCTTGGCATGGTGTTCACTACCCTTTGCGTGGTGTTCACTACCCATGGCGTGGTGTTCACTATCCTTAGCGTGGTGTTCACTACCCTTGGCGTTGTGTTCACTACCCTTTGCGTGGTGTTCACTACCTTTGGCGTAGTGTTCACTACCCTTTGGCGTGGTGTTCACGAACCTTGGCATGGTTTTCATTACCCTTTGCGTGGTGTTCACTACCCTTTGCGTGGTGTTCACTTCCCTTGGCGTGGTGTTCACTACCCTAAGTGTTCACTAAGGGAGCCGGTCGGCCGAGCGGACAGCACACTGGACTTGTGATCCAGTGGTCCCGGGTTCGATCCCGGGCGCCGGCGAGAAACAATGGGCAGAGTTTCTTTCACCCTATGCCCCTGTTACCTAGCAGTAAAATAGGTACCTGGGTGTTAGTCAGCTGTCACGGGCTGCTTCCTGGGGGTGAAGGCCTGGTCGAGGACCGGGCCGCGGGGACACTAAAAAGCCCCGAAATCATCTCAAGATAACCTCAAAATAACCCTTGGCGTGGTATTCACTACCATTGGCGTGATGTTCATTATCACTTGGCGTGGTGTTCACTACCCTTGGCATGGTGTTCACTACTGTTCGACTGGTGTTCACTACCCTTAGCGTGGTGTTCACTACCCTTGGCATGGTGTTCACTACCCTTGATTTGGTGTTCACTACCCATGGCGTGGTGTTCACTACTTGTGGCATGGTGTTCACTACCCTTGGCATAGTGTTCAATACCCTTGGCACGGTGTTCACTACTATTAGCACGGTTTTCACTAACCTTGACGTGGAGTTCACTACCCTTGGTGTGGTGTTCACTACCTCTTGTGTAGTGTTCACTACTTTTGGCGTGGTGTTCACTACCCATGACGTGGTGTTCAGTACCCTTGGTGTGGTGTTCATTACCCTTGGCGTGTTGTTCACGTCCCTTGGCATGGTGTTCACTACCCTTGACGTGGTGTTCACTACCCTTGGTGTGGTGTAAAGTACCCTTGGCGTTGTGTTCACTACCCTTAGCATGGTGTTCACTACCCATGGATTGGTGTTCACTACTCTTGGGATGTTGTTCACTACCCTTGGCGTGGTGTTCCCTACCCTTAACATGGTGTTCACTACCCTTGGAGTGATGTTCACTACCCTTGGCGGGGTGTTCACTACCCTTAGCGTTGTGTTCACTACCCTTGGCATGATGTTCACTACCCTTGACATGGTGTTCACTACCTTTTGTGTGGTGTTCACTCCCCTTGCGGTGATGTTCACTACCCTTTGCCTAGTGTTCACTACCCTTGGCGTGGTGTTCACTACACTTGGCGTGGTGCTCACTACCCTTCGCGTGGTGTTCACTGCCCTTGGCATGGTGTTCACTACCCTTGGCTTGGTGTTCACTACCCTTGGCGTGGTGTTCACTACCTTTGCGTGGTATTCACTACCCTTGGCATGGTGTTCACTACCCTTGGCATGGTGTGCACTACCCTTGTCGTGTTGTTCACTACCCTTGGCGTGGTGTTCACTACCCTTAGCGTGGTGTTCACTACCCTTGGCGTGGTGTTCACTACACTTGACGTGGTGTTCACTACCCTTAGCGTGGTGTGCACTACCCTTGGCGTGGTGTTCACTACCCTTGACGTGGTGTTCACTACCCTTAGCGTGGTGTTCACTACCCTTGGCGTGGTGTTCAATACCCTTGGCGTGGTGTTCACTACTCTTGACGTGGTGTTCATTACCCTTGGCATGGTGTTCACTTCCCTTGGCATGGTGTTCACTATCCTTGGCGTAATGTTCACTACCCTTAGCATGGTGTTCACTACCCTTGGCCTGGTGTTTACTGCCCTTGGCGTGGTGTTCACTACTCATAGCGTGGAGTTCACTACTCCTGGCGTGGTGTTCACTACCCTTTTCCTGGTGTTCACTACCCTTGGCATGGTGTTCACTTCCCTTGGCATGGTGTTCATTATCCTTGGCGTAATGTTCACTATCCTTAGCATGGTGTTCACTACCCTTGGCCTGGTGTTTACTGCCCTTGGCGTGGTGTTCACTACTCTTAGCGTAATGTTCACTACCTTTAGCGTGGAGTTCACTACCCTTGGCGTGGTGTTCACTACCCTTGGCGTGGTGTTCACTAATCTTGGCATATTGTTCACTACCCTTAGCGTGATGTTCACTACCTTTGGCGTGGTGTTCTCTACCCTTAGCGTGGTGTTCACTACCCTTAGCGTGGTGGTCACTACCCTTAGCGTGGTGTTCACTACTTTGGGCGTGGTGTTCACTACCCTTAGCGTGGTGTTCACTATTCTTAGCGTGGTGTTCACTACCCTTGGCGTGGTGTTCACTACCCTTGGCGTGGTGTTCACTACCTTTGGCATGGTGTTCACTACCCTTGGCGTAGTGTTCATTACCCTTGGCGTGGTGTTCACTACCCTTGGCGTGGTGTTCACTACCCTTGGCGTGGTGTTCTCTACCCTTGGCGTGGTGTTCACTACTTTGGGCGTGGTGTTCACTATTCTTAGCGTGGTGTTCACTGCCCTTAGCGTGCTGTTCACTACCCTTGGCGTGGTGTTCACTACCTTTGGCGTGGTGTTCACTACCTTTGGCATGGTGTTCTCTACCCTTGGCGTAGTGTTCATTACCCTTGGCGTGGTGTTCACTACCCTTGGCGTGGTGTTCACTACCCTTGGCGTGGTGTTCTCTACCCTTGGCGTGGTGTTCACTACCCTTAGCGTGGTGTTCTCTACCCTTGGCGTGGTGTTCACTACCCTTAGCGTGGTGTTCACTACCCTTGGTGTGGCGTTCACTACCCTTGGTGTGGCGTTCACTAACCTTAGCGTGGCGTTCACTACCCTTGGCGTGGTGTTCACTACCCATGGCGTGACGTTCACTACCCTTGGCGTGGTGTTCACTACCCTTGGCGTGGCGTTCACTACCCTTGGCGTGGTGTTCACTACCCATGGCGTGACGTTCACTACCCTTGGCGTGGTGTTCACTACCCTTGGCGTGGCGTTCACTAACCTTAACGTGGCGTTCACTAACCTTAGCGTGGTGTTCACTAACCTTAGCGTGGTGTTCACTTCCCTTGGCGTGAATGTTAAGGGCAAGCTTGGGGGAATATGTGTTTGTGGGTTATGCACAGTATGAAGGGCATATGTGTGTGTTATGGGCAAGACGGGGGGGCATGTTTATGTAATGGCAAGCATTTAGGTATGTGTGTTTGTTGTGGGCAGCATGGTGGTCATATGTGTACGTGTTATGTGCAGCATGGGGGCATGTGTGTGTGTGTTATAGGCAGCAGACATTGGGGCATATGTGTATGTAATGGGCAGTATTGGGTCTATGTGGTTGTGTGTTATGGGTAGGCTTGGGGCATGTGTGTGTGTGTGTGTGTGTGTGTGTGTGTGTGTGTGTGTGTGTGTGTGTGTGTGTGTGTGTGTGTGTGTGTGTGTGTGTGTGTGTGTGTGTGTGTGTGTGTGTGTGTGTGTGTGTGTGTGTGTGTGTGTGTGTGTTATGGCAAGAATTGAGGCATGTGTGTGTGTGCTATCGGCATCATGGGGTCATGTGTATATTTGTTATGTGCATCATGCGGGCATGTGTGTTATTGGCAGCATGGAGGCCTATGTGTGTGTTATGAGTAGGCATAGGGTCATGTTATGGTGAGTGTAATGGGCAGCATGGAGGCCTATGTGTGTGTTATGAGTAGGTATAGGGTCATGTTATGGTGAGTGTAATGGGCAGCATGTACTCACCTATTTGTACTCACCTATTTGTGCTTGCGGGGCTTGAACTCTGGCTCTTTGGTTCCACCTCTCAACTATCAATCAACTGGTGTACAGGTTCCTGAGCCTTCTGGGCTCAATCATATCTACACTTGAAACTGTATTCACCAAGTTGCATTCACCTAGTTGTGTTTGCGGTGGTTGAGCTTTGCTCTTTCGGCCCGCCTCTGAACCGTCAATCAACTGTTTACTAACTACTTTTTTTCAAACCACACACACACACACACACACACCAAGAAGCAGCCCTTGACAGCAGACTAACTCCCAGGTACCTATTTACTGCTAGGTAACAGGGGCTTTCAGGGTGAAAGAAACTTTGCCCATTTGTTTCTGCCTGGTGCGGAAATCGAACCCGCGCCACAGAATTACTCGTCCTGCGCGCTATCCACCAGGCTACCAGGCCCCCGATGACTCCATGGCTACCATGGGTGTGCCTGGTGGGCTACCAGGCCCTCAGTATGACTCCATACTGTGTATGGAGTCAGCCTTCACCACATCACTTCCTAATGCAATCCATTTGTCAACTACTCTGACACTGAAGAAATTCTTCCTAATGTCTCTATGGCTCATTTAGGCACTCACTTTCCACCTGTGTCCCCTAGTGCGTGTGCTTCTGGTGTTAAATAGTGTCTTTATCTACCCTATCAATTCCTCTGAGAAACTTGTATGTGGTGATCATGCCCCCGCCCCCCTAACTCTTCTGTCTCCCAGTGACGTGAGGTTTAATTCCCGTAGTCTCTCCTCGTAGCTCATACTCCTCAGTCCGGGTACTAGTCTGGTGACAAACCTTTGAACCTTTTCCAGTTTAGTCTTATGCTTGAATAGCTATGGACTCCATGCTGAAGCAGTATACTCCAGGATTTGTCTGACATATGGGATATACAAAGTTCTGAATGATTCCTTACACAAGTTTCTAAAGGCAGTTCTTATGTTAGCCAACCTGGCATATGCCGCTGATGTTATCCTCTTGATATGAGCTTCAGGGGACAGGTCTGGCGTGATATCAACCCCCAGGTCTTTCTCTCTCTTTGACTCTTGAAGTATTTCATCTCCCAAATGATACCTTGTATCTGGTCTCCTGCTCCCTACACCTATCTTCATTACATTAACCATTGTGTGTTATGGGAAATCATGGAGGCATATGTGTGTGTGTGTTATGGGCAGGATGGGGGTGCATGCGTGTGTTATGGGCAGGATGGGGGTGCATGCGTGTGTTATGGCATGTATTAAAGCATGCATTTGTTATGAGCTGTATGGGGTCATACGAGTATGTGCTATGGGCAGCATGGGGGGCATGTGTGTGTGTGTGTGTGTGTGTGTGTGTGTGTGTGTGTGTGTGTGTGTGTGTGTGTGTGTGTGTGTGTGTGTATGTGTGTGTGTGTGTGTGTGTGTGTGTGTGTGTGTGTGTGTGTGTGTGTGTGTGTGTGTGTGTGTGTGTGTGTGTGTGTGTGTGTGTGTGTGTGTGTGTGTGTGTGTGTGTGTGTGTGTGTGTGTGTGTGTGTGTGTGTGTGTGTGTGTGTTATGGCAGCATGGGGATGTGTGTTTGTTATTGGCAGCATGGAGGCATATGTGTGTGTTGTGGGCAGTTATTTGGAAATGTGTGTGTGTGTTATGGACAGTTATTTGGGAATGTGTGTGTGTTATGGGCAGCGTGGAGGCATGTTTATTTACCTAGCACTTTATTGCATTGCGTGCGCCCGACCCACACTACCTAAGGTGGGCCTCAGTGTTTCCGGGAGCGAGTGGTAATTCTGAAAAAAATTCTGTTTTCAACTTTGTCACCTCAATTCTCGTCCAAGGTTTTTTAATTTGGTATCATTGTGTTCGAAATAGAATTCTCTACAGGACTAACGGCATATAAAGACCAAAAGCCTGGCGTACCATCCACAACAAACAGAGAAAGTGAGTGCTTGTTACCCGCTAGCACACAAGAGCGATAAAATGTGAACACTTTTTTCACTTTTGTCACCTCAATTCCCGTCCTAGGGCTTTCATTTGGGTATTTCACTTTTCACTTTTCATCACTTTTCAGAATACACTGAAAAGTGTATTCTCTTTTCCCTTTGTCATCTCATTTCTCGTCCTAGGTTTTTCAATTTGGTATCAATGTGTTCGCAATAGAATTATCTACAAGACTAAATGCATATTAAGCCCAGCGAGAAAGTGAGAAAGTAAGAGCGTATTACCCAGAACCGCGCAAGAGCAATAAAATGTGTACACTCTCTTCACTTTGGACATCTCAATTCTCGTCCTAGGTCTTTCATTTTGGTAACATTGTGTTCGCAATAGAATTCCCTACAGAAGTATATGCAAATATAAAGTGCAAAACCCAGGTGGTTTTGCACTTGATGACCCTATGCCTACTCATAACACTGATGTCATTACCTAAATGATGATGTTAGATGTCATTACCTAAACCATGACTGACATATGAAGGTGAGAGTATCTGTGTTCCAGTAACATGTGTGAGAGAATCCTTGTGAACCACATTTATTCCTGATAGAGTATGTACGTACCAGAAATATCGAAGTTTAACTGTTTTATGATATATAATGAGATAAAGAGAAAGATATGTATAGAGAGAGGAAGACATGGAGACAGAGAGAGTAAGCCACACATGCACACATATACTCAAACTTCGACAAATATGAAAGTTTTACGTGTTCATTGTTGACTCAAAATCCGGAATTCTATGTTCGATTACCAGTGGCTGCAGAAATGGCTGGGCACATTTCCTCTCACCTAATGCATCTGTTCACCTAGCAGTAAATATGAACCCAGTACTTAGTCAGCATGTTGTGGGGTTGTATCGTGGGGTAGGGTAGTAATTGGACCTACTAAGCCGTTCACGACATAAAATGTTTGGGCACATTTCCTCTCATTAAATGCATCTGTTCACCTAGCAGTAAATTGGTAGCCAGGAGTTAGTCATCATGTTGTGAACTGGTATCATGGGAGAGCGAGAGAGGCAGAAATACAGAGAAAGAAACAGGCATAACATACAAAGTCAGAAAGAGAACAGAAGAGAGGAAGATCAGAGGAAGATGAGAGAGAGAGACAGCGAGAGAACGGCAACAGCATGTTTGTATAAATTAGCTGTCCTCACTCCTACTCTGCAGATAAGGAGAAAAAACTCTTACAATGTTGATTGCCCTTTTTTTCTAACTAATAGCTTACCACAATTCCTACAACTTCTCTCACAAAGTGAAAATAGTCCCTTTCAGTACCATAAAAGTTAGTAAATTATTAACCTTCAAGGGGGCCTCGTAGCCTGGTGGATAGCGCGCAGGACTCGTAATTCTGTGGCGCGGGTTCGATTCCCGCACGAGGCAGAAACAAATGGGCAAAGTTTCTTTCAGCCTGAATGCCCCTGTTACCTAGCAGTAAATAGGTACCTGGGAGTTAGTCAGCTGTCACGGGCTGCTTCCTGGGGGTGGAGGCCTGGTCAAGGACCGGGCCGCGGGGACACTAAAGCCCCGAAATCATCTCAAGATAACATCTCAAGATGAGTCAAAAAAACACTCGAGTTTCTCTCTTTAAATTTTACTTCCGTGTATATTAATTTAAATGTCGAAAAATGCCCACAATAATGTCTAAGTTATCAACGTGTTGGTCTCCTTCTGGGCTTCACACTCCCCCTTCAGCTTCCAGTCAAGACGTCATCCTCCTCCTCCTCCTCAAATAGCCCAAACAAAAACCCATCCACGCCAGGCAAATTTACGTCGGAGCTTTACCCTGTTTATTAACGCCCAAATACAATAATTACAGATATTATTTACTCAAACGTATCAAAGTTAACTGTTGCAGCCAAATATATATTTTGTTCAGCTGGAATATTGGAGCATTAAACCGCCGACGACATGTTACCAAATTACTCAATATAAATATAAGAACCAGCTTTGGAAAACTTGGCGACCCCAGAATGGCCTAGTCGGATGGGAATATGTTCTCATGAGAACTGACGTGTGTTCGAGTCTGTCAAAACGGTGTAACTACAGGGCACAGATTTGTGTGTGTCCCGTCCTGTAGCTGCGTCCGTCCATCTCGACTGTGAGGTCTCTGGGTAGCTAAAACTTGACCTGACCTGACCTGACCCTGGGATGTGGGGAAGGGTGGAAGTCCGGGGGCCCACGGACCCACACCTGGACCCGAGTTAGATTAGGTAAGGCGAGGTCAGGTCGTGTCGTGTCGTGTCGGGTCAGGTCGTGTCGGGTCAGGTCGGGTCAGGTCGTGTCGGGTCAGGTCGTGTCGGGTCAGGTCGTAAATAAATAAAAATGAATAAATAAAAATGAATAAATAAAAATGAATAAATAAAAATGAATAAATAAAAATGAATAAATAAAAATGAATAAATAAAAATCATGTATCCATGTATCACCGAATGTATCGCCGCATGTATCGCCGCATGTATCGCCGCATGTATCGCCGCATGTATCGCCGCATGTATCGCCGAATGTATCGCCGAATGTATCGCCGAATGTATCGCCGAATGTATCGCCGCATGTATCGCCGCATGTATCGCCGAATGTATCGCCGCATGTATCGCCGCATGTATCGCCGCATGTATCGCCGAATGTATCGCCGAATGTATCGCCGAATGTATCGCCGAATGTATCGCCGAATGTATCGCCGAATGTATCGCCGAATGTATCGCCGCATGTATCGCCGCATGTATCGCCGAATGTATCGCCGAATGTATCGCCGAATGTATCGCCGAATGTATCGCCGAATGTATCGCCGAATGTATCGCCGAATGTATCGCCGAATGTATCGCCGAATGTATCGCCGAATGTATCGCCGAATGTATCGCCGAATGTATCGCCGAATGTATCGCCGAATGAATCGCCGAATGTATCGCCGAATGTATCGCCGCATGTATCGCCGCATGTATCGCCGCATGTATCGCCGAATGTATCGCCGCATGTATCGCCGCATGTATCGCCGAATGTATCGCCGAATGTATCGCCGAATGTATCGCCGCATGTATCGCCGAATGTATCGCCGAATGTATCGCCGAATGTATCGCCGCATGTATCGCCGAATGTATCGCCGCATGTATCGCCGCATGTATCGCCGCATGTATCGCCGAATGTATCGCCGAATGTATCGCCGAATGTATCGCCGAATGTATCGCCGCATGTATCGCCGCATGTATCGCCGCATGTATCGCCGCATGTATCGCCGCATGTATCGCCGCATGTATCGCCGCATGAATAATAAAGCGACGAATTAAGCGTTGCATAAATAAATAAAAAATAAAAATAAATAAAAATAAATAAATAAAAATGAATAAATAAATCGCCGAATGAATCGTCGCGTAAATCGTCGCGTAAATCGTCGCGTAAATCGTCGCGTAAATCGCCGAATGAATCGTCGCGTAAATCGTCGCGTAAATCGTCGCGTAAATCGCCGAATGAATCGTCGCGTAAATCGTCGCGTAAATCGTCGCGTAAATCGTCGCGTAAATCGTCGCGTAAATCGTCGCGTAAATCGTCGCGTAAATCGTCGCGTAAATCGTCGCGTAAATCGTCGCGTAAATCGTCGCGTAAATCGTCGCGTAAATCGTCGCGTAAATCGTCGCGTAAATCGTCGCGTAAATCGTCGCGTAAATCGTCGCGTAAATCGTCGCGTAAATCGTCGGGTAAATCGTCGCGTAAATCGTCGCGTAAATCGTCGCGTAAATCGTCGCGTAAATCGTCGCGTAAATCGTCGCGTAAATCGTCGCGTAAATCGTCGCGTAAATCGTCGCGTAAATCGTCGCGTAAATCGTCGCGTAAATCGTCGCGTAAATCGTCGCGTAAATCGTCGCGTAAATCGTCGCGTAAATCGTCGCGTAAATCGTCGCGTAAATCGTCGCGTAAATCGTCGCGTAAATCGTCGCGTAAATCGTCGCGTAAATCGTCGCGTAAATCGTCGCGTAAATCGTCGCGTAAATCGTCGCGTAAATCGTCGCGTAAATCGTCGCGTAAATCGTCGCGTAAATCGTCGCGTAAATCGTCGCGTAAATCGTCGCGTAAATCGTCGCGTAAATCGTCGCGTAAATCGTCGCGTAAATCGTCGCGTAAATCGTCGCGTAAATCGTCGCGTAAATCGTCGCGTAAATCGTCGCGTAAATCGTCGCGTAAATCGTCGCGTAAATCGTCGCGTAAATCGTCGCGTAAATCGTCGCGTAAATCGTCGCGTAAATCGTCGCGTAAATCGTCGCGTAAATCGTCGCGTAAATCGTCGCGTAAATCGTCGCGTAAATCGTCGCGTAAATCGTCGCGTAAATCGTCGCGTAAATCGTCGCGTAAATCGTCGCGTAAATCGTCGCGTAAATCGTCGCGTAAATCGTCGCGTAAATCGTCGCGTAAATCGTCGCGTAAATCGTCGCGTAAATCGTCGCGTAAATCGTCGCGTAAATCGTCGCGTAAATCGTCGCGTAAATCGTCGCGTAAATCGTCGCGTAAATCGTCGGGTAAATCGTCGGTAAATCGTCGCGTAAATCGTCGCGTAAATCGTCGCGTAAATCGTCGCGTAAATCGTCGCGTAAATCGTCGCGTAAATCGTCGCGTAAATCGTCGCGTAAATCGTCGCGTAAATCGTCGCGTAAATCGTCGCGTAAATCGTCGCGTAAATCGTCGCGTAAATCGTCGCGTAAATCGTCGGGTAAATCGTCGGGTAAATCGTCGGGTAAATCGTCGCGTAAATCGTCGCGTAAATCGTCGGGTAAATCGTCGGGTAAATCGTCGGGTAAATCGTCGCGTAAATCGTCGCGTAAATCGTCGCGTTAATCGTCGCGTAAATCGTCGGGTAAATCGTCGGGTAAATCGTCGGGTAAATCGTCGCGTAAATCGTCGGGTAAATCGTCGGGTAAATCGTCGGGTAAATCGTCGGGTAAATCGTCGGGTAAATCGTCGGGTAAATCGTCGGGTAAATCGTCGGGTAAATCGTCGGGTAAATCGTCGCGTAAATCGTCGGGTAAATCGTCGGGTAAATCGTCGCGTAAATCGTCGGGTAAATCGTCGGGTAAATCGTCGGGTAAATCGTCGCGTAAATCGTCGGGTAAATCGTCGCGTTAATCGTCGGGTAAATCGTCGCGTAAATCGTCGGGTAAATCGTCGCGTTAATCGTCGGGTAAATCGTCGCGTAAATCGTCGCGTAAATCGTCGGGTAAATCGTCGCGTAAATCGTCGGGTAAATCGTCGCGTTAATCGTCGGGTAAATCGTCGCGTAAATCGTCGGGTAAATCGTCGCGTTAATCGTCGGGTAAATCGTCGCGTAAATCGTCGCGTAAATCGTCGCGTAAATCGTCGGGTAAATCGTCGGGTAAATCGTCGGGTAAATCGTCGCGTAAATCGTCGGGTAAATCGTCGGGTAAATCGTCGCGTAAATCGTCGGGTAAATCGTCGCGTAAATCGTCGGGTAAATCGTCGGGTAAATCGTCGGGTAAATCGTCGCGTAAATCGTCGGGTAAATCGTCGGGTAAATCGTCGCGTAAATCGTCGGGTAAATCGTCGGGTAAATCGTCGGGTAAATCGTCGCGTAAATCGTCGCGTAAATCGTCGGGTAAATCGTCGGGTAAATCGTCGCGTAAATCGTCGGGTAAATCGTCGGGTAAATCGTCGGGTAAATCGTCGGGTAAATCGTCGGGTAAATCGTCGGGTAAATCGTCGGGTAAATCGTCGCGTAAATCGTCGGGTAAATCGTCGGGTAAATCGTCGCGTAAATCGTCGGGTAAATCGTCGGGTAAATCGTCGGGTAAATCGTCGGGTAAATCGTCGGGTAAATCGTCGGGTAAATCGTCGGGTAAATCGTCGGGTAAATCGTCGGGTAAATCGTCGGGTAAATCGTCGGGTAAATCGTCGGGTAAATCGTCGGGTAAATCGTCGGGTAAATCGTCGCGTAAATCGTCGGGTAAATCGTCGGGTAAATCGTCGGGTAAATCGTCGGGTAAATCGTCGGGTAAATCGTCGGGTAAATCGTCGGGTAAATCGTCGGGTAAATCGTCGGGTAAATCGTCGGGTAAATCGTCGCGTAAATCGTCGGGTAAATCGTCGGGTAAATCGTCGCGTAAATCGTCGGGTAAATCGTCGGGTAAATCGTCGGGTAAATCGTCGGGTAAATCGTCGGGTAAATCGTCGGGTAAATCGTCGCGTAAATCGTCGGGTAAATCGTCGGGTAAATCGTCGCGTAAATCGTCGCGTAAATCGTCGGGTAAATCGTCGGGTAAATCGTCGCGTAAATCGTCGCGTGAATCGTCGCGTGAATCGTCGGGTAAATCGTCGCGTAAATCGTCGGGTAAATCGTCGCGTGAATCGTCGCGTGAATCGTCGCGTGAATCGTCGGGTAAATCGTCGCGTAAATCGTCGCGTAAATCGTCGCGTGAATCGTCGGGTAAATCGTCGCGTAAATCGTCGGGTAAATCGTCGGGTAAATCGTCGGGTAAATCGTCGCGTAAATCGTCGCGTAAATCGTCGGGTAAATCGTCGGGTAAATCGTCGCGTAAATCGTCGCGTAAATCGTCGGGTAAATCGTCGGGTAAATCGTCGGGTAAATCGTCGGGTAAATCGTCGCGTAAATCGTCGGGTAAATCGTCGGGTAAATCGTCGGGTAAATCGTCGCGTAAATCGTCGGGTAAATCGTCGGGTAAATCGTCGGGTAAATCGTCGGGTAAATCGTCGGGTAAATCGTCGCGTAAATCGTCGGGTAAATCGTCGGGTAAATCGTCGGGTAAATCGTCGCGTAAATCGTCGGGTAAATCGTCGGGTAAATCGTCGGGTAAATCGTCGCGTAAATCGTCGGGTAAATCGTCGGGTAAATCGTCGGGTAAATCGTCGGGTAAATCGTCGGGTAAATCGTCGCGTAAATCGTCGGGTAAATCGTCGCGTAAATCGTCGGGTAAATCGTCGGGTAAATCGTCGGGTAAATCGTCGCGTAAATCGTCGGGTAAATCGTCGGGTAAATCGTCGGGTAAATCGTCGGGTAAATCGTCGGGTAAATCGTCGCGTAAATCGTCGGGTAAATCGTCGGGTAAATCGTCGGGTAAATCGTCGCGTAAATCGTCGCGTAAATCGTCGCGTAAATCGTCGGGTAAATCGTCGGGTAAATCGTCGCGTAAATCGTCGCGTAAATCGTCGGGTAAATCGTCGGGTAAATCGTCGGGTAAATCGTCGCGTAAATCGTCGGGTAAATCGTCGGGTAAATCGTCGCGTAAATCGTCGCGTAAATCGTCGGGTAAATCGTCGGGTAAATCGTCGCGTAAATCGTCGGGTAAATCGTCGGGTAAATCGTCGCGTAAATCGTCGGGTAAATCGTCGGGTAAATCGTCGCGTAAATCGTCGGGTAAATCGTCGGGTAAATCGTCGGGTAAATCGTCGCGTAAATCGTCGCGTAAATCGTCGGGTAAATCGTCGGGTAAATCGTCGGGTAAATCGTCGGGTAAATCGTCGCGTAAATCGTCGCGTAAATCGTCGCGTAAATCGTCGGGTAAATCGTCGGGTAAATCGTCGGGTAAATCGTCGGGTAAATCGTCGCGTAAATCGTCGCGTAAATCGTCGCGTAAATCGTCGGGTAAATCGTCGGGTAAATCGTCGGGTAAATCGTCGGGTAAATCGTCGCGTAAATCGTCGGGTAAATCGTCGGGTAAATCGTCGCGTAAATCGTCGCGTAAATCGTCGGGTAAATCGTCGCGTAAATCGTCGCGTAAATCGTCGCGTAAATCGTCGCGTAAATCGTCGCGTAAATCGTCGGGTAAATCGTCGGGTAAATCGTCGGGTAAATCGTCGGGTAAATCGTCGCGTAAATCGTTGCGTAAATCGTCGGGTAAATCGTCGGGTAAATCGTCGGGTAAATCGTCGGGTAAATCGTCGGGTAAATCGTCGGGTAAATCGTCGGGTAAATCGTCGCGTAAATCGTCGCGTAAATCGTCGGGTAAATCGTCGGGTAAATCGTCGGGTAAATCGTCGGGTAAATCGTCGGGTAAATCGTCGCGTAAATCGTCGGGTAAATCGTCGGGTAAATCGTCGGGTAAATCGTCGGGTAAATCGTCGGGTAAATCGTCGCGTAAATCGTCGGGTAAATCGTCGGGTAAATCGTCGCGTAAATCGTCGGGTAAATCGTCGGGTAAATCGTCGGGTAAATCGTCGGGTAAATCGTCGGGTAAATCGTCGGGTAAATCGTCGGGTAAATCGTCGGGTAAATCGTCGGGTAAATCGTCGCGTAAATCGTCGGGTAAATCGTCGGGTAAATCGTCGGGTAAATCGTCGGGTAAATCGTCGGGTAAATCGTCGGGTAAATCGTCGGGTAAATCGTCGGGTAAATCGTCGGGTAAATCGTCGGGTAAATCGTCGGGTAAATCGTCGGGTAAATCGTCGGGTAAATCGTCGGGTAAATCGTCGGATAATTTTTACCCGTTTTTTACCCGTGTAAAAACGGGTAAACCCGACAGGTAAACCCGACGGGGTTTACCCGTCGTGTAAGTAAAATAAAATAAAATAGTCTAAAATCTGTTCTCATGATAACTGACGTGAAAACTGTAAACTAAACACGTCGGGTAAACCGTCATTATAAACCGTCGGGTAAACCGTCGGTTAAGCCGTCATTGTAAACTATCGGGTAAACCGTCATTGTAAACCGTCTGGTAAATCGTCATTGTAAACCGTCGAGTAAACCGTCGGGTAAACCGTCATTGTAAACTGTCGGGTAAATCGTCGAGTAAACCGTCGGGTAAATCGATACAAATGGGTAAATATGGGTAATATTTAGATTAGATAGATGGGTAAATCGGGTCGGGTAAATGGACCGATCATAAATGAAAATAAATGGTAAAACCATTTATTGTTTTGATTTTATATTTGATATTATATGATTATATGATTGATTTGATGTTATATGATATTTGATATTGATTGACGTCAATCAATCTTCGGCTATCCAGAGAATCTATCGAAACTGATGCTCCTACAGGAGAGGACATGACAGAAATCTATCTGTGCCCTGTAGTTGCATCCGTTGCGACAGGCTCGAACGCAGGTCTATCCGGGTTAAGAATATGTTCTATCCGAACATGTTCGTCGACCATAATCGTCTTTACTTTTACCATACCATAAATGAAAATTAAATGGTCGGACTGTACATAATCGTCGGGTAAACCGTCAGGTAAATCATCTGGTAAATCGTCGGGTAAATCATCTGGTAAATCGTCGGGTAAATCATCTGGTAAATCGTCGGGTAAATCATCTGGTAAATCGTCGGGTAAAGCGTGAAAGACTTCTGCCAGTGTGTTGCTGGAGACCTCTGCCAGTGTGTTGCTGGAGACCTCTGCCAGTGTGTTGCTGGAGACCTCTGCCAGTGTGTTGCTGGAGACCTCTGCCAGCGTGTTGCTGGAGACCTCTGCCAGTGTGTTGCTGGAGACCTCTGCCAGTGTGTTGCTGGAGACCTCTGCCAGTGTGTTGCTGGAGACCTCTGCCAGTGTGTTGCTGGAGACCTCTGCCAGTGTGTTGCTGGAGACCTCTGCCAGTGTGTTGCTGGAGACCCCTGCCAGTGTGTTGCTGGAGACCTCTGCCAGTGTGTTGCTGGAGACCTCTGCCAGTGTGTTGCTGGAGACCCCTGCCAGTGTGTTGCTGGAGACCCCTGCCAGTGTGTTGCTGGAGACCCCTGCCAGTGTGTTGCTGGAGACCCCCTGCCAGTGTGTTGCTGGAGACCCCTGCCAGTGTGTTGCTGGAGACCCCTGCCAGTGTGTTGCTGGAGACCCCTGCCAGTGTGTTGCTGGAGACCTCTGCCAGCGTGTTGCTGGAGACCCCTGCCAGTGTGTTGCTGGAGACCCCTGCCAGTGTGTTGCTGGAGACCCCTGCCAGTGTGTTGCTGGAGACCTCTGCCAGTGTGTTGCTGGAGACCCCTGCCAGTGTGTTGCTGGAGACCCCTGCCAGTGTGTTGCTGGAGACCCCTGCCAGTGTGTTGATGGAGACCCCTGCCAGTGTGTTGATGGAGACCCCTGCCAGTGTGTTGCTGGAGACCCCTGCCAGTGTGTTGATGGAGACCCCTGCCAGTGTGTTGATGGAGACCCCTGCCAGTGTGTTGCTGGAGACCCCTGCCAGTGTGTTGCTGGAGACCCCTGCCAGCGTGTTGCTGGAGACCCCTGCCAGTGTGTTGCTGGAGACCTCTGCCAGTGTGTTGCTGGAGACCTCTGCCAGTGTGTTGCTGGAGACCCCTGCCAGTGTGTTGCTGGAGACCCCTGCCAGTGTGTTGATGGAGACCCCTGCCAGTGTGTTGATGGAGACCCCTGCCAGTGTGTTGCTGGAGACCCCTGCCAGTGTGTTGATGGAGACCCCTGCCAGCGTGTTGCTGGAGACCCCTGCCAGTGTGTTGCTGGAGACCTCTGCCAGTGTGTTGCTGGAGACCCCTGCCAGTGTGTTGCTGGAGACCCCTGCCAGTGTGTTGATGGAGACCCCTGCCAGTGTGTTGATGGAGACCCCTGCCAGTGTGTTGCTGGAGACCCCTGCCAGTGTGTTGCTGGAGACCCCTGCCAGTGTGTTGCTGGAGACCTCTGCCAGTGTGTTGCTGGAGACCTCTGCCAGTGTGTTGCTGGAGACCCCTGCCAGTGTGTTGCTGGAGACCTCTGCCAGTGTGTTGCTGGAGACCCCTGCCAGTGTGTTGCTGGAGACCCCTGCCAGTGTGTTGCTGGAGACCCCTGCCAGTGTGTTGATGGAGACCCCTGCCAGTGTGTTGATGGAGACCCCTGCCAGTGTGTTGCTGGAGACCCCTGCCAGTGTGTTGATGAAGACCCCTGCCAGTGTGTTGATGGAGACCCCTGCCAGTGTGTTGCTGGAGACCCCTGCAAATGTGTTGCTGGAGATCCCTGCCAGCGTGTTGCTGGAGACCCCTGCCAGTGTGTTGCTGGAGACCTCTGCCAGTGTGTTGCTGGAGACCTCTGCCAGTGTGTTGCTGGAGACCCCTGCCAGTGTGTTGCTGGAGACCCCTGCCAGTGTGTTGATGGAGACCCCTGCCAGTGTGTTGATGGAGACCCCTGCCAGTGTGTTGCTGGAGACCCCTGCCAGTGTGTTGATGGAGACCCCTGCCAGCGTGTTGCTGGAGACCCCTGCCAGTGTGTTGCTGGAGACCTCTGCCAGTGTGTTGCTGGAGACCCCTGCCAGTGTGTTGCTGGAGACCCCTGCCAGTGTGTTGATGGAGACCCCTGCCAGTGTGTTGATGGAGACCCCTGCCAGTGTGTTGCTGGAGACCCCTGCCAGTGTGTTGATGGAGACCCCTGCCAGTGTGTTGCTGGAGACCCCTGCCAGTGTGTTGCTGGAGACCCCTGCAAGTGTGTTGCTGGAGACCCCTGCCAGTGTGTTGCTGGAGACCCCTGCCAGTGTGTTGCTGGAGACCCCTGCCAGTGTGTTGCTGGAGACCTCTGCCAGTGTGTTGCTGGAGACCTTTGCCAGTGTGTTGCTGGAGACCCCTGCCAGTGTGTAGCTGGAGACCTCTGCCAGTGTGTTGCTGGAGACCCCTGCCAGTGTGTTGCTGGAGACCTCTGCCAGTGTGTTGCTGGAGACCCCTGCCAGTGTGTTGATGGAGACCCCTGCCAGTGTGTTGCTGGAGACCCCTGCCAGTGTGTTGCTGGAGACCCCTGCCAGTGTGTTGCTGGA
>NC_091155.1:52941947-53109447 GCF_040958095.1 Procambarus clarkii
ATATATATATATATATATATATATGTCGTACCTAGTAGCCAGAACTCACTTCTCAGCCTACTATTCAAGGCCCGATTTGCCTAATAAGCCAAGTTTTCCTGAATTAATATATTTACTATAATTTTTTTCTTATGAAATGATAAAGCTACCCTTTTCACTATGTATGAGGTCATTTTTTTTTATTGGAGTTAAAATTAACGTACATATATGACCGAACCTAACCAACCCTACCTAACCTAACCTAACCTATATATATAGGTAAGGTTAGGTTAGGTAGCCAAAAAAAGCTAGGTTAGGTTAGGTTAGGTAGGTTAGGTAGACGAAAAAACATTAATTCATGAAAACTTGGCTTTTTAGGCAAATCGGGCCTTGCATAGTAGGCTGAGAAGTGAGTTCTGGCTACTAGGTACGACATATATATATATATATATATATATATATATATATATATATATATATATATATATATATATATGTCGTACCTAATAGCCAGAACGCACTTCTCTGCCTAATATGCAAGGCCCGATTTGCCTAATAAGCTAAGTTTTCATGAATTAATTGTTTTTCGACTACCTAACCTACCTTACCAAACCTAACCTAACTTTTTCGGCTTCCTAACCTAACCTAACCTAAAAAGATAGGTTAGGTTAGGTTAGGTAGGGTTGGTTAGGTTTGGTCATATATCTACGTTAATTTTAACTCCAATAAAAAAATATTGACCTCATACATAATGAAATGGGTAGCTCTATCATCTCATAAGAAAAAAAATTGAGAAAATATAATAATTCAGAAAACTTGGGTTATTAGGCAAATCGGGCCTTGCATAGTAGGCTGAGAAGTGCGTTCTGGCTACTAGGTACGACATATATATATATATATATATATATATATATATATATATATATATATATATATATATATATATATATATATATATATATATATATATATATATAGATAGATAGTCTCAATAGCAACAAGGTAATGGAGGGATAACACAAACACGGCGGTGGTTTTGTAGTTTACTTAAAAGATCAAAGAATCATAACTCTGCATCAACAACATGGCAAAGGAATAAATGATCAGCCTTCTCTCCGCCTCTTCACAATTCTGGAACACTCCGGGAATGGCAACACTCCCAGTTGATGTGCGTTCCCACGCTCCACATGCAGTGTTATCGAACGTTTGGCAGCTCGCGAGATGCCACACCCCCTCACACTCCTCACTATACTCACACTCTTGGCGTGAGGCGCCTATTATTCCCTCGTATTCACAGAATATCACTATACTGGCATAATCACAGTTAACCACTAGACATATGAATATACTATTTAATAACTCCAGTATATATAGTTCACTTTATCAATATTTATAATAACGAGGTAACTCTAGGCACACAGCCTTACACTATCAAATTGTATATTTATATATATAACCTCTAGCACGAACTTATAATATAAATGATATGTAAATATCAATGTCCTCGTCACAGTAATCTCTTCATCAAACCACAGGTGCAATCACACACCATATATATATCTCGTGAGAGCTCTATAGCAACTCCCTTAACAACTGTGTCCTACTAGAAACGTAGACATTGGTGAGCCCTGCTCACGACATACAAGATACTCTGGCTAATCGCTAACTAAAGGGGAATTGGAGGGAAAACTGAATTACCTTCTTCCACCATGAATGATGTGGACTCGTCCTCTGTTGAGGGTTGAATTGAAGCTCCTGGTCCCGGCTTACGACTTGCTGTAAGGAACACCCCCCACACACACACACTGATGCTCTTCCCAGGACCTCAACCAACACCCTAAAAAGCGCATCTTCTCCGTACTGCTTCTCTCTGCAGGCTCCGTGCTCCGCCACAACCTCTTGAAGAGTTGGAGTCGGTCTCCTGGCCATCGCTTCCTCCTCACAACTACCAGCTAGTTTGTTCTTCTTCCTCACGGTGAACTGGCCCTGCCGCTACGTCATCACCCGACTGGTGAAACTGTACAGTCGTCCCTGACGTCACTGCCCAGGCTTCACTCTTGCTAAGCACCTGTCACTGGAGCACTTGTTGCTCGTTTCCCGTCAATTCCTTCTTCTGTCCGCCTCACGGAGTTCAGGAAGACCTCAAAGGATGCTCGCAGACCATTGGTTATGCGAATATTCATGGGAAAGGGGCGAACACTGTCAGACTGACAAGACCCTCTATCGCACGTCTGCCCTTGACGACATGTCGTATCTAACTCTTGGCGCCGTGGGGACGCACGGCCTGGACCTACCTCCACTCGTGACGTCACACTTGCCAGGGGCGTTTGTCATTGGCTCCCTGTACCACGTCACCGTTCTTGGCCAATCTTGTGCCACTGACGTCATAACATTTTGGCGCGAAAACGTAGGAGTCGGCGTCATCTTGGCGTCCAAAAGGGCCTAAGCCACTGGCCAAAAGACTCTTCTTTAGTTACTTTCTCTCCTATGCGAGAACTCCTCAAGCTCCCACATATGTCAAATTGTTCTCTGGAAGGCAGAGAACGTTCGGCTAAAGTAGATGTGACTCTTACAGCTTACGTGGGAGAAATATAAGGGGGGGGGGGAACACAGTCACATACCCCCCCCCCCCTTAAAATAAGAGTCTTATCGGTTTAGTGTACTCGGGGAAAGGGCATCCGCTACCACGTTGTCCTTCCCTCTGATGTGCTTAATTTCTAACCAGTATTATTGTAGTAGTAATGCCCACCTTGTGAGCCTCTGGTTGGAGTTTGTCATCTTGAACAAGAAGGTCAGAGGGTTGTGATCTGTAAAAACGAGAACAGGCCTCGCCCCTCCTCCCACGTACACGTCAAAGTGCTTTAGGGCCATTACTAAAGCCAAAGCATCCTTTTCGACGGTACTATAGGCACCCTGGCACTTCACGAATTTCTTGGAGTAAAATGCGACAGACCTATGTATCCCGCTCCTTTCCTGGGCCAACATGGCTCCTATCCCTACATCACTGGCATCTACATACAGAATGAACCTAGCTGTAAAATCTGGGGATATCAACACTGGAGCCTTTGTCAACAGGTTCTTCGTCTTCTCGAAAGATTCCTGGCAGGCCTCTCCTCACTTCCATCGAGTATTTTTTGAGAGTAATTCTGTCAGAGGATGCGCTATCATGGAAAAGTTCCTACAGAAACCACGATAGTATCCAATCATCCCAAGATACCTCAGCAATTCCTTCCCTGTCCTGGGTATTGGGCACTCTCTAATTGCTGATACCTTGTGGTCCGCTGAGGTAACCTCTCCTTGACCGATGACGAAGCCTAGGTATTGTAGGTGGGCCTTCCCAAACTCACTCTTGGCTAGGTTCACGGTCAGTTTAGCATCTTCCAGCCTCCTGAACAGCTCCCTGAGTCGCTCTAGGTGTGCCTCCCAATCGTCGGAGTACACTACTATATCGTCAATGTATACAGTGCAGCCTTCGGCTCCTCTCAGCATCTCGTTCATCACACGTTGAAAACAATTCCCGCGGTTCTTCATCCCGAAGGGCAACACTTTATACTGATACAGTCCATCTGGTGTCACAAAAGCTGATATCTTTCTAGCCTCGGGAGTTAACGAGATTTGGTAATGCCCCTTGAGCAGGTCGATCTTGGACACATATCTGGCACTACCCACCTGATCGATGCAATCACTTACCCTGGGCATGGGGTGGGAATCTGCCACAGTGATGGAGTTCACCTTCCTGTAGTCCGTGCAAAAGCAGTATGTACCGTCGCTTTTCTTAACCAACAAACACGGGGAACTCCACTCGCTGTTGGTAGGCTCGGCAAGGTCATTCTCAAGAAGGTACTCTACCTCCTTCCACATCAATTCTCGCTTCTCAGAGCTGACCCTATAAGCACTCTGTTTAATGGGCCTGGCGTCCCTCACCTCTACCTCGTGCGTCACACTCTTGTGGCGTCGGGGCACATCGGTAAAAAGAGACGCACTTTCTCTCAACAGGTCCGTCAGATCCGCTCTCTGTCTTCCTTCCAGGTGTTGAAGCTTGACTCCGATATTCTCCAAACTCTCTGCATTGGAGAGATGGGTGCCGTCTACCCTGGACCATTTTCCTTCCTCTGCTGGAATCTCTTGATTCACCTGCACGCATAAGACCACTTTCTACTGTAGTTCTCGTGGCATTGTTCCGTCCTGCACGGCGGCTCCTCCTTCAGGGAAGAAAGGCTTCAGACGGTCCATATGACACACTTGTGTCTTGCGGGGTCTGTCCGGCTTGCTGACTTCATAGCTTACTTTACCCAATCGTCTTAGCACCTTATATGGTCCCTCAAATCGTGACTCGGTCACACGGCTCTTTCCTGGCAGTAACACCATAACCTGGGAACCAACCTGGAACTCTCTTGGCGTAGCTTCCTTGTCGTACAACTCTGACATCTTTTGCTGCGCCTACTTCAAATGCTTTCCTGCTAGCTCTTTCGCCAATGTGAGATGCTCCTTAAATTTCTGCACATATTCGTTGACCGTTCCCACGCTCACTCCTGGCGCCCATTGCTCTCTCAGCATGGATAGAGGTCTCCGTACCTCATGTCCATATACCAGTTGGAACGGTGAGAAACCCAGTGACTCCACTACAGCGTTCTGTATAGCAAACAATGCAGGGTACCCTGCCTCATCCCACTCGGCTCCTTGTTCCGCACAGAACACTCTCAGAATGGTTTTCAGTGTGGAGTGAAACCTTTCGCTTGCCTCTTGCTACTGCGGTCGGTAGGGCGACGACCGAATCTGAGTTACTTCCCAATTCGATACGGTCTGTCTAAACCACTTGGACTGGAATATGCTCCCACAATCCGTCTGGATTTCCCTGGGCATTCCCACCCAAGAGAAAACGCTGCAACTGCCCGGCTACACCTTTTGACGTCAAGCATCGCATCGGGACTGCTTCCGGGATCCTTCTCGCTGCACACATGATGGTCATCAGGTAGGTGTTTGCCTTTCTCGTCCGTAGCAAAGGTCCTACCCCGTCAACCAACAGACGTTCAAACGCTGGCCTAAATGCAGGAACAGGGACTAATGGGGCCTTTGGTATCGCTGGTACACTCTTTCCTGCTCTCTGGCAAGGTAAGGAAGTCTTACAGTGACGCCTCACATCGGCGTCCATACCCGGCCAGTAGAAATGGTCCCTAATCTTGCGTAGAGTCTTGGTCACTCCCAGGTGACCTGCAGAATCCACAGAGTGCGACAGATCCAGCACTGCCGCTCTGCACTGGGCCGGCAACACTACCTGGTGTCTTATACCTAGTGATTCCTCTCTGGCCTCCATTGTCTCATCAGCATCCCATCTTGCAGATAAAAATGTGTGGCACTCTCAGGACCAGCACGTCCTCCTTTGGCCTCTCGTATCAACTCTGGGAACTCCACCTGCTGTAACTCCCCCAGACGAGCGCGGTCCACCCCAAGAGAACTGGCGAGGGTCACCTGTAGCTCACCATCCGGGCTGCTTTCGCCCTCAACCTGTTCTCAGAGTTCCACGAAGAGGTGATCGACCCTCAGGCTGTCAGACGTCTCTTCTTCAGCCCCATCAGATCCACTCACTCCTTGCTCGTTGCACCGCCTTGGGATCACAGCGCATACAGGAAACGCCACCTTGGCAATTCCCTTCCCGTTCCCACAGTTCCCTAATACTCCGCTTTTCTCTCTGTAGTGCTCCAAACACGCCTCGCCCTTCACGAGGTAAGGGAGGACACATCCTCCACAGGCGTCATTCCAAAGGATGACTTGCGCCTCCATCTTGGGCATTGAGGCGCAGACCCCTACCACTAGGGTCTGACAGCCATAATCAGAATCCAATGCTACCTTGTGCATGGGCATCGTGGAGTTGGGCCTCCCACAGTGGTCACAACAGCCACCCCCACACTGATATTCTCATAACCCTGGCAGAACAGGGTTCTACTCACCAGGGTAAAATCAGCCACGGTGTCCCTCAATATCTTCACAGTAACGGGGTTTGCCTCCCCCATTCTTACCGTCCCCTCACACATGAACGGGTGAATTTTCTTCTCCACATTTGGCACAGACTCACCTCGCACATTCTCGGCCACTTGGTCCTCCATCCTAACGAAAGCAACGTTCCCACGCTGCATAGGGCGTTTGCAATCCTGCGCGAAATGTCCATATCCTCCACAGTTGTAGCAGCAGACCCTTCTTGGCGGTGACCTTCCACCACCGCTCGCCCTGGCAACGCCTCCAGAAACCGTCGCTCCGTAGGTCTTCCTCGCGCCTTCCGTCGTCTCCCTCGTAGCGTCCCTCGGCACAACAACAGATCTGGCACTCTCAGCTAGGGGCTTCTTGACTAGTTCTACAGAACTTTTCAGTCCCCTACCGTCTCCAATTGAGAGGTTAGACTTTTTTTTTTTTTTTGAGATATATTCAAGAGTTGTTACATTCTTGTACAGCCACTAGTACGCGTAGCGTTTCGGGCAGGTCTCTGGAATACGATCCCCTGTCGCGAAGAATCGTTTTTTCATCCAAGTACACATTTTACTGTTGTGTTAAACAGAGGCTACAGTTAAGGAATTGCGCCCAGTAAATCCTCCCCGGCCAGGATACGAACCCATGACATAGCGCTCGCGGAACGCCAGGCGAGTGTCTTACCACTACACCACGGAGACTTGAAAGAACTCGTTCCTGTCCTCCATCCGTCCGTCTTCCTAAAACACTCCCATAGCCAGAGTACACCGGCGGCCTGTGCGGTCCCTCTCTGGGTGGTCGCAAGGCTTCCTCCAACATGTCGGCTCTGTCAGCAGCAGCCCTCAGGTCTTTTATGTCCGCCTCCTTCACTCTAATCCTGATCTCAGGAGAGAGCATAGACATAAATTTTTCCATGACCATTAGCTGTTTGATGTCCTCAGCTGACTTAGCTCCTTCAGCTTTCAACCACTTCAGAAATCAACTTTCCATGTCCCTCGCCGTCTCTGCATAAGATTTACCTGGCGAACGGGTACATTCTTGGAACCTTTTCCTGTAATAATCTGGAGTCAGCTTAAACTAGTGAAGCACTGCTCTCTTCACTACATCATAATTGGTGCATTCCTCGTGGTCAAGCATGTTGTAAGCCTCGCGAGCTTCACCTGTGAGCCTACCCTGGACCAGCTCCGCCCACTCTGCTCTTGGCCACTTCTTCAAAGTAGCTACCCTCTCGAAATGGTCAAAGAAGCCCTCAGCTTCATTAGGCACTAAGACTGGTAAATTGTGCTCTCGTACCCGGCGGTCCTCCTGCTGTGGGGGTGCGGGTGGGGCTAGCCCTTGTTCAGCCCGCTTCAGCTCAACCTCTCTGTTGGCTTCAATCTCTTCCTGCTTCAGCTTGGCTTCCAGCTCACGCTCCTCCCATCTCAGCTGTGCTTCTCGTTCTTCACGCTTCAGCTGTGCTTCTCGTTCTTCACGCTTCGACTGTGCTTCTCGTTCTTCATGCTTCAGCTGTGCTTCGTGCTCACGCTCTTCCCTGCGCAGCTGTGCCTCCAGCTGCAGCTTCATCATCTCCAGTTTGACGCTGCGCCGGCTGCCGCTGGATCCCCTACTGCTTCCACCAATGCTTAAATTCTCCCTTGCACTGGCAGGTGTCTGTGGCCGTTCCTCCCTTGAAGTCTCATCCCGGGCCTTGAGCTGTGCCACAATCTCAAGCCTCCTCTCTCCCACTTTGGAGGATCTCAACTGGATTCCAAAGTGGTCAGCTATTAACTGCAGCTGCGCCTTGGTGCAATCCTCCAGCACCTGTTCATCCCTGGTGTCAATAAACCTTGCTACCTTTTTGTCCTCCATACTGGTGCTATGAGTGAATACCTGTTGCCTGTACCTAATACCTTTGGCCAATATCAAGCACCACAATCGTAATCGTAATCGTGGCAAGGTCGCCAATGTCGGGGTGTCTCTCTCTTTAGCCAGTCACAACCAAGTATTAGTAGTGATAAACGTTACTTACTGTAGCCCCACGGGTCTTCACTCGATCCTCACGGTGCCACTGTTCACCAGGAGAGTCTCTCAGTCTGTCTCCGGCTGGCCTCGTAGCCTAAAGACGAGTGAGAACACGATCACTTCACTTGATCATGTGCCCGCCCCGACAAAGGGCTCTACCGCTCACTATAGGTCGCCAACTGGTGTTTACCGTGTCCAGTAACACCTCAGGGGAATAGTAGTAATATAGTAGTGGGCCCCAGGGAATACTAATCAATTTGGTAACAGGTAAGTATATGTTTAAATCACTCACTCTTAGAAAGTCTCAATAGCAACAAGGTAATGGAGGGTTGACACAAACACGGCGGTGGTTTTGTAGTTTACTTAAAAGATCAAAGAATCTTAACTCAGCATCAACAACATGGCAAAGGAATAAATGATCAGCCTTCTCTCCGCCTCTTCACAATTCTGGAACACTCCGGGAATGGCAACACTCCCAGTTGATGTGCGTTCCCACGCTCCACATGCAGTGTTATCGAACGTTTGGCAGCTCGCGAGATGCCACACCCCCTCACACTCCTCACTATACTCACACTCTTGGCGTGAGGCGCCTATTATTCCCTCGTATTCACAGAATATCACTATACTGGCATAATCACAGTTAACCACTAGACATATGAATATACTATTTAATAACTCCAGTATATATAGTTCACTTTATCAATATTTATAATAACGAGGTAACTCTAGGCACACAGCCTTACACTATTAAATTGTATATTTATATATATAACCTCTAGCACGAACTTATAATATAAATGATATGTAAATATCAATGTCCTCGTCACAGTAATCTCTTCATCAAACCACAGGTGCAATCACACACCATATATATATCTCGTGAGAGCTCTATAGCATCTCCCTTCGCAACTGTGTCTTATTAGAAACATAAACAATGCTGAGCCATGCTCACGACATAGAAGATACTCTGGCTAATCGCTAACTAAAAGGAAAACTGAATTACCTACTCCCACCATAAATGATGTGGACTCGTCCTCTGTTGAGGGTTGAATTGAAGCTCCTGGTCCTGGCTCACGACTTGCTGTAAGGAACACCCCCCACACACACACACTGATGCTCTTCCCAGGACCTCAACCAACACCCTAAAAAGCGCATCTTCTCCGTACTGCTTCTCTCTGCAGGCTCCGTGCTCCGCCACAACCTCTTGAAGAGTTGGAGTCGGTCTCCTGGCCATCGCTTCCTCCTCACAACTACCAGCTAGTTTGTTCTTCTTCCTCACGGTGAACTGGCCCTGCCGCTACGTCATCACCCGACTGGTGAAACTGTACAGTCGTCCCTGACGTCACTGCCCAGGCTTCACTCTTGCTAAGTGTTACCTATCGTACGTTAAGGCTCGTGACTCTACAGCAGCCAACTTTAATTACGTCTAGGGATACGACACAACTGCTGTTCTCAATAGCGAATCACCAGTATAACCCCTTGATAAGTAATGAGCACATAATTAACAATCTTCGTTTAGGACTGAAGAATAGATACACAATATGATAGCTATATATTCAAAACAGTATAATATAAAAACACAGATGGTAAAGTTAACTTATAGAATATATGAAAGTATTGTCATGGCACGTAATATATAATAGTAACTATGGCACAACAAAATATAACAGACTTATCTCCCACATGTTACTCCTCCTGGTTCCCCGAAGCTACTGAACTCTTGCTCTGTCGCCACCCACATTCTCACCTCCCGTCTGCCTCATCTCCCAGGATGAGGGATGGAAACTAAGGACTTTTTTAATATTTTAAACTAATTGAACAACCACTTGTTCTCAAAACACACAAGAAATGCAATTTACATATAATAGTTACTTACAAAATATATAAGTATAATGACACCTGTTTAATTGCAGAAAATAAACACTTATCTAACTAAATAAAAGTGACATCTGGAACTCTCAACTGAACAGGTCCAGATTTCCCGTATCAATCAAGTAATATACGTGTGCAAAGGCAACCGCGCTCCTGTCCACTGACGCTGCCAAACCACACGACAATTTACCCAAAACACAATGTGTGTACATATACATGCAATGATAAAATAAAATAATATTTATTTTAAATTTATATACGTATTCTGCTAGGAGTACGTAACACTAAGCACCTGTCACTGGAGCACTTGTTGCTCGTTTCCCGTTAATTCCTTCTTCTGTCCGCTTCACAGAGTTCAGGAAGACCTCACAGGATGCTCGCAGACCACTGGTGATGTGTATATTCACCGGAGAGGGGCGAACACTGTCAGACTGACAGGACCCCCTATCGCACGTCCTCCCTTGATGATGTGTCGTATCTAACTCTTGGCGCCACGGGGACGCACGGCCCGGACCTACCTCCGCTCGTGACGTCACACTTGCCAGGGGCGTTTCTCATTGGCTCCCTGTACCACGTCACCGTTCTTAGCCAATCTGGTACCACTGACGTCATAACATTTTGGTGCGAAAACGTAGGAGTCGGCGCCATCTTGGCGTCTAAAAGGGCCTAAGCCACTGGCCAAAACACTCTTCTTTAGTTAATTTCTCTCCTATGCGAGAACTCCTCAAGCTCCCACATATGTCAAATTGTTCTCTGGAAGGCAGAGAACGTTCGGCTAAAGTAGATGTGACTCTTACAGCTTACATGGGAGAAATATAAGGGGGGGGGGGGACACCATCACAATATATATATATATATATATATATATATATATATATATATATATATATATATATATATATATATATATATATATATATATATATATATATATACATATATTGGTGTATACTGGCAGCAGGTTTTCTTTCAAACATGTTTCATTGAATATGACCGCATATTCTGTATTTATTATTTTCTGGTTTAGGGCTTCTATCCCTCTAACTATTTTCTTAGCATCAGGGCTTAATTGGAATAGGAGTTCTCCAAAACTCATTTTCGTACTTTTAAGGTGAAGAAAAGAAGTGATTTACTATAGAGTGTATTACACTTATTTGTATAATTTGCACGACGTTTCGAACCTCCATGGTTCATTCTCAAGTGAACAGATCTTACAATACTAGTTGATTTTATACCCGCATTAGGTCAGGTGATAATACAATGAAGGTGAAAAACATGGGGGGATACATAAGGGATAAACATAGGGGCTGCAGAAGGCTTGCCAGGTTCTTTCTTCTTAGGTATCGGAATGATGTCTGCTTTCTTCCAAGAGGTCGGTATTTTGCCTTGCTGCCAAGATGCATTAATAACGTCCCATATACCTTATTCTCCCGCAGCATATGCATGTGCGATCATTGAGTATGTAAAGTTATCAGCACCTAGTGCAGTGTCTTTCCCGCCAAACACACATCGAAACCACGACGTTGGTACAACGTTCGAATAAGTTTTAACACGTCCTAACCAGTTATAAGAACCAATATAGCAAGTTGTAACAACGTTCTAATACGTTATAAACACGTTAAGCCAAGATGTAACAACTTTATTACAAGTTGTAACAAGCGGAAAATAGAGACAGTTACGGTTTGTTTCCAGGGTTTATTACCGTTTTTGGCACTGATTAGTTCTTGTTTACTGAAGGGACAGTCACATTCGTCATTTGTAGCTATGCTCTCATGAATGGCTGTCAACCTGTCTTGTTTTAACTGTTCTTGCTGCCTTCTGACTATTGCAGGAAGCTGATTTACCAGAAACGCTATGCGTATTAGTGGCATTAGGTATTGTAGGTGTTGTATGTACCAGCTCTATCTATAAATCCAACATTATGTTTGTAACTCATCATCTATGTATGTACTTTTGCCTCAATAAAAATTTGAATTTGATATGAAGCTGCTCTCTCTGCAAATTGGAGAGCAAGTCTCTCAGCCTGCTGCAATGGTTGAATACATGCCTGTGGCCGGGCTGGTCGACCTGATATAGTTTTAATATGGCCTTATATTTTGCCAAGGCTACTACGTTCATTTAGAGTTTGACACCACTCAAACAATTTTTTTCTCCTTTATTTCTACAGAAACTCGCCTTGCTTCAGATATCACTGCTCTTATCAGAGTTCTTCCTTCTGGTGGGGGGTTTCTCTTTAGATGTTTTTTAAAGATGTTGACTCTGTGGTTTTGTTCTTTAACTTCATTACCATAGAACCAATAGTTCTTTCGTTTTGTGTTTCCTGGGATAATGATAAGAATAGCTTCGTTTGCAGCAGCTGCAATGTCTTCCTGGAGATTTGTCTCGTGTATGTTTAAATCCTAAGGTAGCGTGAATGTTGCATACCATATTTCAAGTTTCTTTTTGAATATATTCCAGTCGGTCTTTTGTAATTTCCACCTAGGTGGTGTAGGAGGTCATTCGATGTTTAGTGTTGTGACAGTAGCATAGTGATCACTGGTGATCATAGAGTCTACTTTCCACTTCACCTGATGCTTGAGTGTTGTTGAGATTAATGTAAGATCAAGGGAAACCGCTTCAATGTGTGTGAGTTCCCCAGTGTTGAGGAGTATAATCTCAGGTACTTCTCGCAGACCTGCAGCTAAATGGCCCCATCTGCATTGGATAGCCCATTTGCACCTAATTCTTGATGATGAGCATTAAAATCCCATGTAATAATTACATTTTCCTGCGTGGCTAAGGTAAGCACTGCCTCTATTTCTAGTTTACGTCTAGGGGGGCTTGTAGACGTTGCATATTAGGAGCTCAATATTAGCCATATTCACTGTTACTGCTAATACCTCTACTCCATCCCCACTGAAACTAGGTCTATTTTCTTGCTGGGTATGTTGTTTCTGACTAAGGTCATTAATCCTCTTTGTCTTCCCTGTTCATACGGTATAACATAGTGCTGATATCCAGCTGATCTGAAGGACTTCGTAGCTGGGAAAAGAGTTTCTTCCAAAACGATTATATCTGCTTTCGTACTGATTTCAGCTTCCTGAAGGGTGTAGTTTTTATTTCCAAGACCTTGTATGTTCCACAGCAGTATTCGTAATGACTAGATGACGATTTCTGTTGGTGTTGCTGTCGTGTCGCTGCAAATCGGACTGTACTGATTGCTCAAGGTCATCCCCTGCATTGTTGGAGTCTGTGCATCCCAGTTATCCATCACTTTGCTGTTGGTGTTGCTGCATCGGACTGCATTGATTACTCGTGCCTTTTATTTTGTTGTTGGAATCTGTGCATCTCCGCTGTTCAATATTTCTTTGTGGGTGTTGTTGCATATCAGACTGTATTGGCTGTTGTCTGTCTCTTGTGTTGTAAGACTCTATTGATCTTGAGTGGTCACTGCTTCTTGCAGTTGCTTTTGTGAAAGTTGATGGTCTGGTGTCTTGACTACCCGACTGTTGTTGGTAGTCTGTATGTCCAGGGTGAGTGTCTGCTGGGAGGAGACAGGGAGGGTGTGGGTGTGTGTGTGTGTGTATGTGCTGGGAAGAGACAGGGAGGGTGTGTCGCCTCCCAGCACACGATAACACCGCAGATAATGGGATGTTATCTTGAAATTTCACGATAACATGAATAACAGACTAAAATGTAACAATCCCTAAGAATCATTGATTAGCCGGGACTAAAGAAACAAATTATCATACAGTACTCTTGAAAGCTTAATATTTATCTTTAAGTAAACGAAAATGGTCTCCTAAAAATGTCTCACTTGAAACTATGCCTCATTATAAATCTCTTTAGTGCTAAAGTCAATTATATATGCTCTGTAGTAGTACACCCCATTATATAGTTATGCAGTACCCATTATATATCTCTGTAATACTCATTATATTGCTCTGTAATGGAACACACCTTAATATTGCTCTGTAATGGAACACCCCTTTATATTGCTCTGTAATGGAGCACCCCTTTATATTGCTCTGTAATGGAACACCCCTTTATATTGCTCTGTAATGGAACACCCCTTTATATTGCTCTGTAATGGAACACCCCTTTATATTGCTCTGTAATGGAACACCCCTTTATATTGCTCTGTAGTGTCATTATATTATATTGTAATATTCCTTATATTGCTCTGTGGTATCTATATATCTTGCTCTGTGATACCAATTATATTCATCTGTAATTTCCATTTTATTGCTTTGAAATACTCCTTATATTACTTTGTAATGACTGTTATAGTTCTATTTATTACTCATTACATTAATCTGGAATATCCATTATATTGTTCAGTGTTATGCATTATATTACTCTGAATGCCTATTATATTGCTCTATAATTCCCATTATATATCATAATAATACCCATTACATCGCTTGCCAATACTCAGTATATTGCTCTGAGAGACTACACCCCGTTATATTGCTCTGTAATACTAATTATATAGTTCTGTAATACCAATTACATTGGTCTCTAATACCCATTATATTCCTCTAATGCCCAATTTATTGCTCTGTCATACCCATTATATTACTCTATATTACCCATTACATTACACTGTAATACTCATTATCATGATAACAATCATAATAATTACAAATAGATAGCAATATCATTGTAATAACAATTATACTGCTATCTAATACCCATTATATTACTCTGTAATAACATAATCCATTATATCACATTGAAACACAACATACAATTATCTTCTACTGAAATAAAAATTATAATGCTCTGTAATAACCATTTTATTGCTCTATAATATTTATTATATTGCTCACTAATAATGCACCCTATTATATTGATCGGTAATTCCTAGTATATTACTCCGTAATACCCATTATATTGCTCAGTAATACCCATTTCATTGCTATGTAATGGGTATTATAGGGCAATGAAATGGGTATTATAGAGCCACTGAAATGCATCGAAACATACTCTTAAACACACTATCAATTATATAGCTTTGAAACATTACACCTCATGATATGGCTCTGTAATTCCCATTATATTTCACTGTAATACGCAATATATTGATATGCAGTTCATTACACCATTATATTGCTCTGTAATATGCCTCATTATATTACTACACACATTATATTGTTTTGCATTGTGCCCTGCAATACCTATTATATTATGCTGTAAAACTCATTATATTGCTTTGTAATACACATTATATTGCTTTCTAATACCGATTACATTACATCGATACATTACCGATTACATTACAATGGTGTGATAACCATTACATTGCCCTGCAATACCTTTTTATCTGTTATACTACCACTTATTACCTCGCTCTGAAACACTACACTCCATTATGTTTCTCTGAAACACTACACCCCATTATGTTTCTCTGAAACACTACACCCCATTATGTTTATCTGAAACACTACACCCCATTATGTTTATCTGAAACACTACACCCCATGATATCTCTCTAAAACACTATACACCCCATAATGTTTCTCTGAAACACTACACAACATTATTTATCTTGGACACACTACATCCCATTATGTTTCTCTGAATCACTACATCATTATGTTTCTCTGAAACACTACACCCTATTATGTCTTTCCAAAACACTTTTCTCCATTATGTCTCCCTGAAACACTATACTCAATTATGTTTTTCTGAAACACTACACCTCATTATGTTTCTCTGAAACACTTCATTCTATTATATCTTTCTGAAACACTATACTCCATCATGTTTCTCTGAAACACTATACTCCAATTTGTTTCTCTGAAACATGCCCTCTCATCTCCACACCTCCTCCTTTACTCCTCTCTCTCCTTCCTCTTCTCCCTCTACTCTACTCTCCCTTCTGCCCCTCTTCTTCCCCCCATTTCATCTTCTTTTTCCATTCTCCCCCATCTCCCCAAGTTCCCTGATCCCCTCACCTTACATCTTCACTATACACTACAGTCACTGATATACTAGTTTCATCAAGCATGTATATTCATGTATACATAAAATACATAATGGGGTGCATGAAACACTCTACCCCATAAAGTATTTTTGAAACACTACACCCCATTATGTTTCTCTGAAACATTACCCCCCTCATTATGTTTCTCTGAAACATTACCCCCCTCATTATGTTTCTCTGAAACATTACCCCCCTTCATTATGTTTCTCTGAAACATTACCCCCCTCATTATGTTTCTCTGAAACATTACCCCCCTCATTATGTTTCTCTGAAACATTACCCCCCTTCATTATGTTTCCCTGAAAAACTGAACTATTTTATATTTCTCTGAAACACTACACTTCATATATTTATTTTCTAAAACACTACATCCCATTATGTCCTTCTGAATTACTACACCCTCTTATATATCTCTGAAACATTATACACCCCATTATGTGTCTCTGAAACACTTCACCCCATGATGCCTCTCTGAAACACTACACCCAATTATGATTCTTTGAAACACTTCATTCCATTATGTTTCTCTGAAACACTGCAACCTATTATGTCTCTCTCTGAAACTCTTCTCGATTATGTATCTCTGGAACACTATTTTCCATTATGTGTCTCTGAAACACTACACCCTATTTTGTCTCTCTGAAACACTACACCCCCAATTATTTCTCTCTGAAATGTAACAGTAAAACTGTTAATACAGAAGGCTATAGATCTAATATTTAAAGCTGTCTTTCACTAGAAGGTAGGATACACCGTTTGTAAAAATATGCTGGGAGCTGGTAGTTGACCTGAAAGGCTAGGAAGGGTTATCCCCCTTAAGGGATTAGAGCTTATGTGTGGAAAAAAGGAGTGCCAAATGTTTATTGTGTCGAATTCATCAAATTAGAGAAATTCTTGTATTAAAGTAATTGGAATTAATAACGTCTGTTGATAAGTAATTAGGTTGAATTAACAACAAATTAAAGTAAAGAAGCCACTCCTCTTGGTTGGCGAATACAGACGAATATTAGGATGGGAACATCCAAGCTTGTGGAAAATATGTACCAACCATAGGGAGCCTGTCGGCCGAGCGGACAGCACGCGGTACTTGTGATCCTGTGGTCCTGGGTTCGATCCCAGGTGCCGGCGAGAAACAATGGGCAGAGTTTCTTTCACCCTATGCCCCTGTTACCTAGCAGTAAAATAGGTACCTGGGTGTTAGTCAGCTGTCACGGGCTGCTTCCTGGGGGTGGAGGCCTGGTCGAGGACCGGGCCGTGGGGACACTAAAAGTCCCGAAATCATCTCAAGATAACTTCAAGATAACCATCGTAAATTGTTAATTCGTAGAGCAGGTAGACCATCTCGCCGAGCTTGTATTATTTAAGGTAAAAGATCTGTCTGATTGTTTTAAGTACAATGTAGGATGCACATTATTTGGTAGTCAATACCATTGCCTCAGTTTAGGAATATATTCAGTTTAGGAAGTGTTCCGGTAGGGAGTGTTTATTTACTTTATTGACAAACTTTGTGTTTTAATACATCTTGTTCAGAATTTATGGTGTTTAGTGGAATTTCCCCACAAATTATTTTATATTCTTTTGTTGGGCTCAAAACCCCATGTTTTGGGCTAAGCACCCTCTGCAATCCTGCAAGCATTTATTTCATACCTCATATAATCCCTTTTTGCTTTGATGTAAACCACACTTAACGTAATCTCATTCCTCCCTTTCGAATAACTGGGGATCTACTTTCGGGGATCATGCCAAATTGACGGTTTTCTGCTTCACTGTCAACTGGGGGAATTATTAGCAGGTTGTATGAATTAGCAGGTGGAGGCGGCGTAGTTTGCAGTGTAGCATGAAGGTACAGTGTCCTCATGTCGGTTAATATCTAAGCGATCAAACGTTTTAGATTCGAGGAGTTGTACTGAAGGCTATTTTGTGAACTTTGGGGATAAATAGAACTAATAACGACCAGCAGTTAATCAGTTTAAGTGAGGTTAAAGACTGGTCCCCGTTACAGAAACACTGCACCCCATTATGTTTCTCTGAAACACTACATCCAATTATGTTTCTTTGAAATACTGTACTTCATTATGTCTCTCTGAAATACTGCACCTCCATTATGTCTCTCTGAAATTCTGCACCCCATTATGTCTCTCTGAAATACTTCACCCCATTATATCTACCTGAACCACTACATCCCATTATGTTTCTCTAAAATACTGCACCCGATTATGTTTCTCTGAAATAATACACATTATTATGTTTCTCTGAAATACTTTACTTCATTATAGCTATGTAATACTACACTCCATTTTATGGCTTCGAAATATACACCCATTTTAGTGTTATTTTATTAAATTTTCTCATAGACAAAATCTTGAATAATTGAAACATTATAACAGGATTTATTTTGTTTGTTTTTTGTTTGTTTCTCAGTGTATTGCATAAAATCACTTGAAGGTAATGTCTGCAGAATTATTTGTAATCCACAGGTTCATGTGTTGTTCCAGCCCAGGTGAGAAGTGGTTCTTCCAGTCTCCTGTTTCTCCTGAAAATGTTGGACTTCATTTAATTCATAAATACAGTTAAGAGAGACTGTAGGTATAGTGTTCTTAGTATATTTTCAGAGCTTCTATATAAATCTCATATTAAAGAATAATATTACATAAAACTTATATTAAAATTAAAATTAAACAGTTTGGGAAATTGTATTTTTATACAATCAACATTAGAGCTTAAACTGCAACTAAAGCAGGATCATTCACCGCATCACCTTCACCTCATCCTCGGGGACATATCATGCATATTTGTAATCATTCCTACTCTGTCTTTAACAATATTAACGAGGGTTAACGAAATGCAACTCATAGCGTCAGGCCAAATAAAACTGTAAATAGGAACTTTGGATTGTTAATTTTTCAGCTTTCTTCTCAAGTGAAGAAAAATGCATGAAAAATAGAGTAGAGTCATGCTAGAATCAATGATCTCACCCTTTTCGGTCACATTCAATAATATATATCTCCAGGAAAGACTGCTACCAAAATATACTAATATATGCAGACGATGAGTAACGTGGCTGAATGATATCAAGACTAAACCACACACCAGAAAATGAGACGACGAAGTTTCGATCCGTCCTGGACCATTATCAAATCGATTGTGATGGGAACGAGGTTCTTGATTTTTTAGATTTAGCTACTTAGAACGAAATATCCATGTAGCATGGGCTATAGTGAGCCCATAATTGAGTTCGGTTATTTGCGATAACCTTGTTACTGTGATATTTGGGAGGAGCGAGGGAGGCACGGGCGTTAGGTGAGGTAAGAGAGAGGTCATGAGGAGGAAATTCCTAGAGGAAAATGAGAGCAGGGTGAAAGGCACGGATAGGATGTGTGTAATAAAGAGGTGTAAGAAGGGGGGTAATAATGGATATAAGAATGGGAACGTACGAATAAGAGGAGAAATAAAAAGAAAAAGAAAGAGAAAAAGAATGAGTAGGCACATGTTAGGTCACGTTTGTTAGAAAGTTTAGAACCTTTGAGTATATATTGTGAAAGGGAAGGGTCACCAGCAACAAAGCTTAGTCTAAGGTTCATGTTGGGTTGGTTGGGTATCAAAGCCGAATTGGCAAGACGGCGTCAGTGAAAAGTAGAAGCAGGGAAGATTATTTTAGGAGACCAATCAATAGGATGATTAGAATCCCTAACATAACAGAAGAGTGCATTGTTTGTGTCAGCATACTTAATACTTCTTTTGTGTTCCTTAAGTTTAGTGTAGTGTACTTTTACCCATTATATTATATTTAGTGTACGGCCAGTTTCCCCAAAGTATTTGGGAGGACAAGACGAACACGAAACAAAGTAGACACCAGTAGCATTAGATGCAGGATGAGCAGTGTGAACCAGATTACAACGAGGAGTGTTAGTTTGTTGAAACACGAGCTTTATGTCTAGAGAACGAAGGGTATTAGTGAGATGTTTTGGAGTACAGATATGAAGGGAAGGCAGAGCCCAGTGGTACTAGTGTTGGAAACAGGTTTGGGATGAAAGAAATTTCGTTTAGCTTGAGAATAGGCACAGTTGATAAAATGTAAGGGGGTAACCAAGGCGAGAGAAAGATTTGTATATAAAGAAAATTTCAGAATCAAGAAACTAAGCGGTAAAACGACAAAACTGCTACACACAACTTTACATAATTTAGTGCTTTTGCTGGTAGTTCTAGCATGGTGTGAAATAATGAGTACTCTGCTTCTGTGTTTCTTTTTTTTATTAGTAAAACAAGGCATAAGTACAAACATAAAACAATAGGTACCGGAGCGACAAAACTCGACATCAAGAAAAAACAAGAAATAGGACATGAATAACACAGAAATTTAATAACAAAACAGAAAACATAAACAACACAGAACACACACAGGCACATAATCACCTGAACACAAGGAACCGGACTCACAAAACAAAATATGTATAGGATAAAACAAGCGGGAAAAACAAGTTAATCATGTGAACACGCGAAACAGTAATACGGTAATAAAAGGCAAGAACAAACACAATTAAGTACCACCAAAAAACTGCCCCAAAAGAGCCATCCGAGCCGCCCAGTAAGCATCCTTCTCATGCTTAGGACGCAGACCCATCTGTGGCCCCAGGACAAGCTTGCATAAAATCTGGCGACACGGTGCCCTGCCGCTCGGTGTCCAAACACACGGAGTCCCGCTGCAGAGGGACCTTCATCACCGGGTTCTTCTTGGGAACAAGCACCAAGTCCCGACCCTCACCACCAGCCACACCAGGGGCGACAATCCCTTAACCCGGGGAACCAGCAACCGGGGACTTCTGGGAGGAGGCAAGGCGGTCGTCACACCAGGCATCACCACAACCACAGTGACAGCCGCTACCGCAACCACCTCACCACCAACCGGCGCTACAGACGCCCCAGGCACAGAGCCAACATCATCCTCCGAAGATAGTGAGGACTCAAATTCTCCCACGTCCTCCCAAGAGGCACCAACGGAGGGAGGCAAACCATGAGACCTCCTCGTACGCCTCGGAACAGCCGCATTTCATCAGAACTGTCGAGTTCCACCAAAGCTGCTCCCTTAGAACCACGGGGAGACTGTGCACGGTCCCACATCACACGATCATGCAACACTGTGGTTGCTTTGACCACCGGGGGCATCACACACAGGTAGCACCACGTGAACCGCAACAGGAACACTCAATCTACACAACCCCTCAGCATCAGGTATCCCGCCAACGATACAGCCACAGGGACCACAGGCACAGCAGCTGGAGGAGTGGGAGGTGGAGGAGGGACCACACGCACCACCTCCACAGCCAACCCCAGGGGTAGAAGACACCGTCCCAGCATCCAACACTTACCTAACATCATTTGAAAACACAGGCACACCATCCATGGGAGCACACTCAGAGACCACTGGGATCTCCAGAAATGGGGAAGTCCTCCCGGAAGAGGACTTGGCCAAGTAAGTCCAAGAGGACTTGGACTTACATGGCCCACACCGTCAGCATGGCAGGCTGCAGCCTGGTACCCCGACAAACCTCATCAGAAGCACGATCGAGGTTGGCCAGCGTAGAAGATTCGGAAGTAGAAACTGAGGAGCATGATAGAGGACGGGATCGGAGTATTAAGGCACATGGTCAAAGTCTGGGTCCCGTTCGCCTTGCAACCTTCCAGAGGAGACGGCGTTCATTCAGACGTGCAAAACACGCTCAAACCAGCTGAAGTATCGCCACATCAGATCCTCTAGAAACTCGAACGGCGCTCCATGAACAGCCACATATGTGGACAAGCCGCTACGGCCCGAGATAGTCACGGACTCAACATCCCCAGGTAACCAGGAGTGCCCAGCATACCGGTCGACAAAATCCCGGAACACAGCCGAAAAACTGAACTTGATCACCGCCCGGTGACCGGAGATAATCTGCACTCCACAAACGTCGGCTACAGCAACTCATAAGATGTTCACCAACACCATCTCCACCATCAGGTAATCTACCTTTCAGGAGGATTACCCGGAGTCGGGAGTTCCTGTATTTTAGCGGTGAAGAGTAGTGTTTTTTTAAGTTTTGACGTCGTTGCCGAATTTTATGCTTCTTCTGGTTATTGGTTATGCTGATGACACTACAGTATTTGCATCGGATGAGACTTCTGTGTTGACTGTATAGGATGGGTTTGTGATGTTTGAAATGGCTACAGGTGCCGTGGTTAATAGGGAGAAGACATGTATGATGAGGCATGGTCAATGAGCTTCAAAGTCCACCTGGGATGGTCCGTCAAGCGGTTGAGTGTATTAAGACACTTGGGGTGACATGGTTTCAATCCTATGAGTTGACGATGAGGAGAAACTGGATAGGTATGTTGTGTAGTGTTGGTGTAGCGACTTCACTCCTGTCAGCGAGATGGTTGATCCTGTACCAAGAGGCAGTTGTAGTGAATTGTATGGTGCTCTCGAAAGTTTGGTTTGTGGCTCTCTGCTTGCCGCTCAGTAAAAGGGTAATGACGGAAATTGATAAGGTGATTTCCCAATATATATTGTGAGGCAGGTACCAGCCTATCAGGCCGTCGACGTTATGTCTCAGTAGGAGGAAAGGATATCCAAAAGGCGTCCAGAATGTGTTTTCTACGTCGATGGCTATTTTGGGTGTGATAGCTATGCGAGAGCTGTTGACTTGGGATGATGTGAGCATTTTGGGGCATTATTATTTTAAACTGCATGCAGGTTATTTGCTGAACATGTATGCATGCATGCAGTGATCTTGCCTTTGTGACGCCTCCGTATTACTCTTGTGTGATTGACGTTTTGCAAAGTATTTGCTACATTAGGGATTCTGTGCTCTTACCGAGCAAAAGGGTGTATGAGTTTCTGCTTTCCGGTGCGTTGCCTAGGATGGAGGTGGCGTTCCCTCTCTTTATCTGGGACGAGGTGTGGAGGAATGTAAATGTTAAGTATATTGAGCCGCACCAACGGGAACTGGTGTACAGGTCTTTGCACGAGTACCTCCCTACTAATGCCCGACTCCACATGTTGGGTATTAGGGATAGTGACAAGTGTGATTTTTGTGATGGTCTCGAGACTCCACTACATGTTTTCTATTTTTGTGAACATAGTTCGGCTCTCGTGGCCTGATTGATGGGCATGATTGCCGCTATGTGTGAGGCTCATGTCACTGTGGACACCTTGAGGATGTTAATGTTTTAATAATGAAGGTAACATCATATTTAATAATGAAGGATCATAATACTTTCGCTGTGTTACTAACAGATTATACATTTTGCCTCTGGACAGGGATGCAGGAGGGATAGTCTGTGGACAGGACCGTGCGGTTTTAGCAGGGTTTCGTTCCATACAATGCTTGGGGGCTTAAGGATGTTGCTTGGGGATGACATGAAAAATCATTTTACTGATAGTTATGTAAGTGTTTTGTTATACTACTTAGCTTTCATGCCATCTTGTTTAGGATGGACATATTAACTGTGCTTTAATCACAAATGTTAATTTTTATGTGTGTGTGTTCTGCCCTTTTATCCCTATGACTGTTAATGTTTGAGTTTTGTTTCTGTGTTTTAGTTTATGCTTAATACAGTGGTAACTGTTCGTGATTTAAGATTTGTGTATTTTGTGCGGTATTTTCCTGGACTATGTTTTGCGATTTGTGTATTTGGGTTGTGTACCGGTACCTATATATGTGTGTTCTATGTTGTGTAATGTTTTATTATGGTTTTGTTCTTCATGTATTTTGGAACTTTTCTTTCCCTGTTTGGTAAAATTTTTGTCATGCTGTGGTGGTATTGAATTATTTTATGTTGATACTGCTGTATGTGAGTGTTTGACAATCTCTTGTTCTATGTAGTTAGATACGTAAGAGATGTTTAGGGTGTTTTCTTTCATATTTATTAAATTTTGTTTATTTTAAATAAAAAAAGACTTCGATCGTGTATACATGCAAACTGTTTCAACGGAGCATAAGGTCATAGCATGAACTAAAAGAAAAACATTGCACTAGTACTTTAGAGGCTCAAAATACAATTGAACAGGGAAAGTTTGGAGAAATTACCATAACAAGCAACAGGAAAATTGTCTCCATTAATTATAAACAGTTTCTTACTAGTCTCGTGAACAATTTGCAGCACCGTATGTTCCCGACAACATCCATGAAAGTCTCTCAAACTTCTGAACCTCAAAGTATGTATAAATCACTGCTAAGTGCTAAGTTCTTCCTCCAGTCCTTTTTTGCACCGCTAGTACTTCTGGTGGAAGCTGATTAATGGCTGCTCTTACTACAAATTTGGTTTCCAGTACTTCGGCTCCCTGTTGAGGATCCTTATGGTATGGGGCTTTTGGAGTTTTATTTTTTATTTTTTGGCCCTGTGGACTTGCTGCAACATCTCTCCAAGAGAGGTGTGTTCATTCAGATGTGAACGCGATTCCAGCCACCGTTGTTCTCTGGTTATCTTAATCTCTTGGTACATGTTCTTTGACTTAACAGAGAAGGATTTTGTTGTGATCAAACTGGTGCATTTTGTATAGCTTCCTTGTTCAATTGAGTCTATGACTGCATGTCTTCTCACGTTCACATTAGTACAATTGATCTTTTTGATCTGTTATCGAACCAGTATTTACCCAGGTCTTTCCTAAATCTAAACTGATTCAACTTATAAAAATTGTTTCGTGTTCTGTCTTGTGTTGATACTTTTAATACCCTAATAATATACCCTATGTTAAGTCCATTCATTCACTTGTACACCTCTATCATGTCACCCATAATTCTTCAACTTTCTAGTGAATTTAATTTAGGCTTTGTTAATCTTTCTTCATATGACAGGTTTCTAATTTGGGAGATCAACTTTATCAACCTACGCTGGATGCATTATAGTGAATTTCGATACATTCTATAATACGGTGACTAAAACTGAACTTCATTGTCTAAATGTAAGTTCATAATCATAATCTCAATCTAATCAGAGCAAGATATAAATCCCAGTGTCCTATTTGCCTTATTACGAACATTTATGCATTGATTTTTTGGTTTTAAATTCTTACTAATCATAACTACCAGATCCCGTACGCAATCCGACTTCGCAATCTCAGCCCTATCTAGCTCGTATCTTGTAACTCTATAACCATTTGTTAGCCACAAAACTTTACATTTGTCATCCTTAAACGACATCTGCCAACCTTTTGACCATTTCAAAAGATTGTCTTGAAGTGATAGTAAGTCTGTTTCCCGTGTTTATTTCCATCCTGATTTTTGTATCATCGGCAAATTTGCAAATATTGCTGTTCAAACCTGAATCTAAACCATTTATATATTTATATATATATATATATATATATATATATATATATATATATATATATATATATATATATATATATATATATATATATATATATATATATATATATATATATATAAATATATAAATATATATATATATTATATATATAAATATATAATATATATTAATATATAATATATAATATATAATATATATTAATATATAATATATAATTTATAATATATAATATATTATATAATATATTATATATTATTATATATATAATATATATTAATATAAAATATATAATATATAATATATATAATATATAATATATAATATATAATATATATTAATATTTATATATATAAATATATATATATATATATATATATATATATATATATATACATATATATATATATATATATATATATATATATATATATATATATATATATATATATATATATATATATATATATATATATATATATGTCGTACCTAGTAGCCAAAACGCACTTCTCAGCCTACTATGCAAGGCCCGATTTGCCTAATAAGCCAAGTTTTCATGAATTAATATATTTTCTCAAATTTTTTTCTTATGAAATGATAAAGCTACCCATTTCATTAAGCATGAGGTCATTTTTTTTATTGGAGTTAAAATTTACGTAGATATATGACCGAACCTAACCAACCCTACCTAACCTAACCTAACCTATCTTAATAGGTTAGGTTAGGTTAGGTGGCCGAAAAAGTTAGGTTAGGATAGGTTAGGTAGGTTAGGTAGTCGAAAAACAATTAATTCATGATAACTTGGCTTATTAGGCAAATCAGGCCTTGCATAGTAGGCTGAGAAGTGCGTTCTGGCTACTAGGTACGACATATATATATATATATATATATATATATATATATATATATATATATATATATATATATATATATATATATATATATATATATATTGTGACGATAATCTCTTTCAAGAGAGATTGAGCCTGCTCTTCCCTACATAATTATGTCAATATAGAAGATACGTTCACCAAGTATTGCCAAACGTTTTGCCCAGAGAGCAAATCGTACCCTGCACACCTGGCCACCGCCATAACCAGCTAACTGCCCATCCTCTGCCTGCCTATTGCTGATTGGCTGGTGTCTCATCGCCCCAGCCCTCCGCCACCACCACAAGTCGACGTCTGGGCTGCAGTGCGCCAGTTTCGTCAGAATATATCAGTGCTCCATGCAGTTGACATCTCTCGCTGGTAGACTAAGCCTTGGCTTTCGTGTACTAAGGGAGGTGGCAGCTCGAAGCCAGTATTCCAGCACTCATATTTTATTTTGCTATCACTGTAACTTACTTGTCTTAACGTAACTTTTCATTTGCCAGTGATTATTCATGTTATTTTGTTTGTTGACCAGTGTTGAATTTTATGAGGTTACCTTTATTCATGTCTTGTTTTTCTAGAGTAATTAAAATTTCATTGTTTATATACTTGTGTTTTGTGTGTCTTCCCATTACCTTACCACAGACGAAAGCCCAACTTTTCTCTTTTTTTTTGTCATGTGACGAGGCCCTGCCCCTAGCTTTTGAAACAGCCGAACACCAACGCTTTACCGTCACATAACGTGGGGGCCTGTCCGGGAGCTTCACTCAGGTACTGGTGCCAAGTAGTAAATTTATGGTAAGCGTATTTGGCTTTGGTAACGTAGCTTTTCACTATTTTAAATATTCAACTTTATTTTCATATGGTGCTGTGTGTATTGTGCATTCCGAGAGTAGCATATGGTGAAGGTGAGACAACTTTGGATTACGTGGTGACTGTAGGCCTCAGTCATTCTCTTAATTGGTCATCTCTCCCTCCGTGTTATTACTCGTGTTTACCATCTTTTGTCCCTAGGATATTTCTCATATTTTCGGCAGATCATCATATTGGTGCCCTGGTACTGTGGTCTGTCCCCGGGTTAAGTGCACCTAATCTTCTGCAATCTGACAGTAGGAGGATAAAGAGGGCCATAGTTCCTCTCGCACGAACTTTAGTTGCTGAATTGGGACCTCAGCAGCAGTTCTCGTCACCAGTTGACACCTCGAACCCCTACACGTCGGTCAGAGATGATGATATTTACATTGGTAGGGAATTAGCCTTCTTTTTCAGAGCACAAAAGTTCGCTAATTCTGTAAGTATCATATTAATTTCAGTGGGAAAAACTTGCTTATGTCTTATAGAGACTCGGCAAGGTATGCCTACATTCTTGGACTACCAATTTTACTTTTGAGGCAATTAACTGTTTCATTTGTTTTAGAAACTCAGTTTCGCTTGTTTAGTAGGATTTTGTTGCCCTTATCCTCTTACATGAGTACCGGGTACAAGATTTCCTGCGACCTTGATTTATTAATCATTTATCATCTTGAAATTAACATTAATTGTTAAAGATTCCACAGGATAGGTACCAGTTGCCACGTTGTCCTGTTTCTGACATTCACCATATCACAACAGTATATTCGTTGTGCATTTATTTGCTAATTTCACCATGTTTCGTCTCCAAGCTTTCCGTGCAGATCCAGCAGGTGCAATAGGGACCTTAAGTCGTGCCAAGAGGACTGAATTACAAACTCTTGCACATGAGTATCAACTAGAAGTTCCCTACCAAGCCAACAAAAATGAAATACATTACCTGTTACTGGATCATCTCTTAGAGGAAGGTAAGATAGACTCTGAAACTCACGAAACTTACTTTATTGCAGATAAAACTGATTTGGCAACGATGAAACTCAAACTAGAGCTGGCCAAGATCGAACGCGAGCAGCAAAGGGAAGCGGCTGCCATAAGAAAGGAAGAACAAGAACGTGAGATTGCAATACTCCGTGAGCGGGAACGAATACAGCTTGAAACAAAACAACGCCAATTGGAGATGCAACACGAACATGACAAACAACAAGCAACTCTGGCTATGGAATGTCGTCAACGAGAATTCGCGTTGGAAACTTCACACCTCGCTCAACGCCAGCAGGTTACCGCCAATCTTCCCGTCAGTTTCAATATATCACATGCAAGTAAGTTAATGCCACCATTCGTAGAGACAGAAGTTGATGTGTTTTTCACCACCTTTGAAACCCTTGCTAATCAACTTAGTTGGCCTGCCGACCACTGGGCAACCCTTCTCAGAGTACATCTTACAGGTAAAGCTGCAGTTACACTCAGTACTTTGGCGTCTGAGAATGACTACCAGACTCTGAAACAAGCAGTGTTGGACGCCTACCTTCTCTCCACCGAAAGTTATCGAAGGAAATTCCGTGACCACCTGAAGGCAAGTACCACTACCTTTCTCGAATTTGCTAATACCAAAAGGAGATATTTTATGAAATGGCTGGAAGCAGCACATGTCTCTACCTTTGCAGAACTCGTCAACCTCATGCTAGTTGAAGAATTCTTGAGGCGTGTGCCGCCTCCTGTCCGTCTATATTTAGCAGATAAAGAAGAAACCGACTACCTAAAGTGTGCTTAGTCGGCTGACACTTACAGCCTCATCCACCGGCTGACACCAGAACCACCTTCCAGTAAGAAGTCTTGGTACAGTTACGAGAAAGTGAGTACCGATCAAGCTGGCTCGCAATTGTACTGTAAGTATTGTAGACTCTATGGACATACCATAGATAAATGTGGTAAGTCTCAATACAAAGGAAACACCGAATCACCTAAACCCAAACAGACTCCTCCTAAGTCCGGTAAGCCTGTGATAAATGTTGGTATTCATGTTAATGATCTTTCTCTTTTCAGTAAATACCTGTATACTGGAACTGTCTCTGCCAACGGTTCAAATCCGGAGGGACGTTTCAAACTGAAGATCTTGAAGGACACAGCGGCTCTTCAATCGATTATTTTGAAGTCGGCTGTGCCCAACTTCGCCTACACCGGAGAAACTGTCTTCATCACTGACCTCACTGCTACCACTCCTTATCCTCTCGCCAGAGTCCACCTGGATTGTCCCTTCGTGACCGGAGAAGTCCAAGTCGCCGTCAGGGAAAAGCCTTATCCCATGCCTGGAGTGCAACTTCTCCTGGGCAACGACTTGGCAGAAGACCTGCAACCGACCAACCTGATCGTCATGGACAAACCCCAGGTGTGTACCTCTGTAATGGATAATCCCATCTTTGTGCATGTTCCAGCAAAGGTTCAAGAGAGTGATGAAGTTTCTCCTCCGGTTTTAGTGACCACCCGTGCACAAGCTGCACGACCACAGCCAGCTGACTCTACTGCTACCGCTGTCCCTCAAGACCCTCAGAAACTACCCCCGAATCTGACCAAGTTGGAGTTCCGTAAGTTACAGAGGGAAGATCTTACCTTGACACCATTATTTTTCCAGGCTGAGACTCAACCTGATAGTATTCCTGGGTTCTTCCTAGAGAACGAGTTGCTCTACCGCAGATATAGACCCAGTAAACTGAAGGAGGAGGACGATTGGGCCAACGTCGAACAACTAGTGATTCCTGCCAGCCTGCGGCCCACTATTCTACACCTGGCCCACGGAGCACTCTCCCACTACGGATTTAACAAGACCTACCATGGAATCCGTCAAGACTACTACTGGCCAGGTATGGTAAATAGCGTCAAACAGTGTCATACGTGTCAGATGGCAGGTAAACCGAACATCTCTATTCCCAGAGCACCACTGACTCCCATACAGGTGCCTGCGGAACCTTTCCACAGACTTATTATAGACTGTGTTGGTCCTTTACCTCGGACCAGTTCAGGTAACGCCTATATCTTAACCATCCTGTGTCCTACCACCAGATTCCCCATAGCAGTTCCAGTAAAGAACATTACGGCTGCTACGGTTGTGAATCACTTATTGAAGATCTTCACCCAGTATGAATTTCCAAGGGAGGTTCAGAGCGACTGTGGCACCAACTTCACCAGTGATCTCTTCAAGAGGACACTGGAAGAGTTCAACATCAAACAGGTATTGTCCAGCCCCTATCATCCTGCTTCACAAGGTTCTCTTGAGCGTAGTCATCAGACTATTAAAGCACTCCTGAAGAAGTTTTGTAATGAAACCTCTAAGGATTGGGATAAGCAAATCGACCTAATAATGTGTATCTATAGAAGTCTTCCCAATGAGTCCCTAGGAGTATCTCTTTATGAGATGCTCTACGGACGTAAGTGCCGTACTCCTCTCAAGGCTTTCAAAGACTCTCTACGTGATGCCACCTTCAGTGAGCATCAGAATGTGCCCCAGTTTCTTCAAAACCTACAACACATTCTAGAGAGGGTCCGCAGTTTTGCCCAAGATAATCTATTGAAAGCACAGGAGAGGATGAAGACTCATTACGACCAGACCAGCAAAGTAAGGAAATATAAACCGGGAGACTTCGTACTTGCTTATTTCCCCATCCCAGGTTCTCCTTTACAAAACAGGTTTTCAGGACCCTACCGCATCAAGGAGTGCAGAAACAACCATAACTACGTTCTAGAGACTCCAGATAGGCGGCGGAAGACCCAGTTGTGCCACGTCAACCTCCTGAAGCTATATAAGGGTACTCCTCCCACTGTCATGATAACCTACTCTTCCTTTAAAGAGCCATACATCCACAGTGAGACCTTCCCTGCTTCTCCTCCCGAAAGCACTGACAAGGAGTCGGCGCTTTCTAATTCGGAAATCCTAACTGATCTTCCCAACTATTTTCAGGACAATAATAGTGCACCTCTCGTCAAGATCTTCAAAGAACATCAAGAGTTGTTCCAAGATGATCCCCAAGAGTGTAATGTTACCCAGCACGACATCCAACTGCTCCCTGACACCCGGCCGATTCGTCAACCCTTCTACCGAATCAGCCCTAGCAAGAAGGAAGTCATGCGTGCTGAGGTGCAGTACCTCTTGGATCATGGACTGGCTACACCTTGTGAGTCCCCCTGGGCCTCACCCTGTATCTTGGTGCCAAAACCCCAAGGTAAGGTGAGACTGTGCACGGATTACCGTAAGTTAAATAATGTGACTGTCAAGGATGCATGCCCCTTGCCAAGGATAGATGACATTCTTGACGCCATTGGTAATGCCCAGTACTTGTCCCAAGTGGACTTGCTTAAGGGGTATTACCAAGTGTGTCTAACAGAGCGAGCCAAAGAAATATCTGCCTTTATCACTCCCTATGGACTTTTCAGATATGAACGCCTTCCTTTCGGACTATGTAATGCCCCGGCCACCTTTCAGAGAGCTGTCAACCGCGTCATCCAGGGCTTGGATAACACCTACGCCTATTTGGATGATATCGTCGTAGCATCCAACACCTGGAGCGAACATCTGCTCCAGCTGCAACGACTGTTCGCCAAGCTCCTGACAGCCGGCCTCACCATCAACCTGGGCAAGTCCACCTTTGCCAAATGTAAAGTGCATTATCTGGGTCATGTAATTGGGAGTGGCAGCCTAGCTCCGTTAGACACACACTCAAGCCATCCAGCATTATCCACAGCCTACCACCAGGAAGCAGCTCCTGCGCTTCCTTGGTCTTGCCTCCTACTACCGTAGGTTTGTGAGAAATTTTAGTACAGTCGCCACACCATTAATCATTTTAACCAGTCCCAAGCAACGGTATAATTGGACCATGCAGCAAACCGTTGCTTTCGAACAACTCAAATTCCTCCTCTGTTCTAATCCCATTCTCGCCTCGCCAGATATCATCAAGATTTTCGTCCTTCATGTCGACGCCAGTGGTACCGGCATCGGTGGTGTCCTGATGCAGCAACGAGGCGAGGAGGTTCTACCTGTCAGCTACTACAGCTACAAGTTGAAACCCCACCAGAGGAACTACAGCACTATTGAAAAGGAGCTACTCTCCATCATCCTGAATCTCCAGCACTTTGCTCCATACCTACAAGGTGCCAGGTCTACCACCATCTTCTCAGACCACAATCCTCTCCGCTTCTTACATCAAGCCCAATTCAATAACCAGCGTCTTCTACGATGGGCTTTATATCTGCAAGATTTCAACCTGGAGATCCGCTATATCAAGGGTTCTGACAACATCATAGCCGACGCCCTCTCCAGAGTCTATGAAGTAGAAGCAACTCCAACTATCACTCCACCACATGAAGACGTAACTTCTTCCAGAACCGCCGGCTTCGGGGGAGAGTTGTGACGATAATCTCTTTCAAGAGAGATTGAGCCTGCTCTTCCCTACATAATTATGTCAATATAGAAGATACGTTCACCAAGTATCGCCAAACGTTTTGCCCAGAGAGCAAATCGTACCCTGCACACCTGGCCACCGCCGTAACCAGCTAACTGCCCATCCTCTGCCTGCCTGTCGCTGATTGGCTGGTGTCTCGTCGCCCCAGCCCTCTGCCACCACCACAAGTCGACGTCTGGGCTGCAGTGCGCCAGTTTCGTCAGAATATCTCAGTGCTCCATGCAGTTGACATCTCTCGCTGGTAGACTAAGCCTTGGCTTTCGTGTACTAAGGGAGGTGGCAGCTCGAAGCCAGTATTCCAGCACTCATATTTTATTTTGCTATTACTGTAACTTACTTGTCTTAACGTAACTTTTCATTTGCCAGTGATTATTCATGTTATTTTGTTTGTTGACCAGTGTTGAATTTTATGAGATTACCTTTATTCATGTCTTGTTTTTCTAGAATAATTAAAATTTCATTGTTTATATACTTGTGTTTTGTGTGTCTTCCCATTACCTTACCACAGACGAAAGGACCAACTTTTCTCTTTTTTTTTTGTCATGTGACGAGGCCCGGCCCCTAGCTTTTGAAACAGCCGAACACCAACGCTTTACCGTCACAATATATATATATGTATATATATATATATATATATATATATATATATATATATATATATATATATATATATATATATATATATATATATATATTAACCTACATTTTTCGGCTACGTAACCGAACCTAACCTGTAAAGATAGGTTAGGTTAGGTTAGGTAGGGTTGGTTAGGTTCGGTCATATATCTACATTAATTTTAACTCCAATAAAAAAATTGACCTTATACATAATGAAATGGGTAGCTTCATCATTTTATAAGAAAGAAATTAGAGAAAATATATTAATTCAGTAAAACTTGGCTTATTAGGCAAATCGGGCCTTGCATAGTAGGCTGAGAAGTGCATTCTGGCTACTAGGTACGACATATATATATATATAAATATATATATATATATATATATATATATATATATATATATATATATATATATATATATATATATATATATATATATATATATATATATGTCGTACCTAGTAGCCAGAATGCACTTGGCTTATTAGGCAAATCGGGCCTTGCATAGTAGGCTGAGAAGTGCATTCTGGCTACTAGGTACGACATATATATATATAAATATATATATATATATATATATATATATATATATATATATATATATATATATATATATATATATATATATATATATATATATGTCGTACCTAGTAGCCAGAATGCACTTCTCAGCCTACTATGCAAGGCCCGATTTGCCTAATAAGCCAAGTTTTCATGAATTAATGTTTTTTCGACTACCTAACCTAACTTTTTCGGCTACCTATCCTAACCTAACCTATACAGATAAGTTAGGTTAGGTTAGGTAGGGTTTGTTAGGTTCGGTCATATATCTACGTTAATTTTAACCCTAATAAAAAAATTGACCTCATACATAATGAAATGGGTGGCTTTATCATTTCATAAGAAAAAAATTAAATAAAATATATTAATTCAGGAAAACTTGGCTTATTTTTCAAATCGGGCCTTGCACAGTAGGCTGAGAAGTGCGTTCTGGCTACTAGGTACGACATATATATATATATATGTCGTACCTAGTAGCCAAAATGCACTTCTCGGCCTACTATGCATGGCCCGATTTGCCTAATAAGCCAAGTTTTCCTGAATTAATATATTTTCCCTAATTTTTAATTGTTTTTCGACTACTTAACCTACCTAACCTAACCTAACCTAACTTTTTCGGCTACCTAACCAAACCTAACCCATAAAGATAGGTTAGGTTAGGTTAGGTAGGGTTGGTTAGGTTCGGTCATATATCTACGTTGATTTTAACTCCAATAAAAAAAAATTGACCTCATACATACTGAAATGGGTAGCTTTATCATTTCATAAGAGAAAAATTAGAAAAAATATATTAATTCAGGAAAACTTGGCTTATTAGGCAAATCGGGCCTTGCATAGTAGGCCAAAAAGTGAGTTCTGGCTACTAGGTACGACATATATATACATACATATATATATACATATATATATATATATATATATATATATATATATATATATATATATATATATATAGATATATATATATATAGATATATATATATATATCTATATATATATATATATGTCGTACCTAGTAGCCAGAACTCACTTCTCGGCCTAATATGCAAGGCCCGATTTGCCTAATAAGCCAAGTTTTCCTGAATTAATATATTTTCTCTAATTTTTTTCTAATGAAATGATAAAGCTACCCATTTCATTATGTATGAGGTCAATTTTTTTTTATTTGAGTTAAAATTAACGTAGATATATGACCGAACCTAACCAACCCTACCTAACCTAACCTAACCTATCTTTACAGGTTAGGTTAGGTTAGGTAGCCGAAAAAGTTAGGTTAGGTTAGGTTAGGTAGGTTAGGTAGTCGAAAAACAATTAATTCATGAAAACCTGGCTTATTAGGCAAATCAGGCCTTGCATAGTAGGCTGAGAAGTGCGTTCTGGCTACTAGGTACGACATATATATATATATATATATATATATATATATATATATATATATATATATATATATATATATATATATATATATATATATATATATATATATATATATATATATATATATATATATATATATATATATATATATATATATATATATATATATATATATATATATATTGGTGTATACTGGCAGCAGGTTTTCTTTCAAACATGTTTCATTGAATATGACCGCATATTCTGTATTTATTATTTTCTGGTTTAGGGCTTCTATCCCTCTAACTATTTTCTTAGCATCAGGGCTTAATTGGAATAGGAGTTCTCCAAAACTCATTTTCGTACTTTTAAGGTGAAGAAAAGAAGTGATTTACTATAGAGTGTATTACACTTATTTGTATAATTTGCACGACGTTTCGAACCTCCATGGTTCATTCTCAAGTGAACAATCTTACAATACTAGTTGATTTTATACCCGCATTAGGTCAGGTGATAATACAATGAAGGTGAAAAACATGGGGGGATACATAAGGGATAAACATAGGGGCTGCAGAAGGCTTATTGGCCCATACGAGGCATCTCCTATCCAAACACAAAGATTAAGCCAGTGTAATTGGCCTGTTATGTTGGACATTGTCTTCTGTGTTGGCATCGATATGTTATTGTCTTGTCGTTACTAAGGACAAGACAATAACATATCGATGCCAACAGAGAAGACAATGTCCAACATAACAGGCCAATTAAACTGGATTAATCTTTGTGTTTAGATAGGAGATGCCTCGTATGGGCCAATAAGCCTTCTGCAGCCCCTATGTTTATCCCTTATGTATCCCCCCATGTTTTTCACCTTCATTGTATTATCACCTGACCTAATGCGGGTATAAAATCAACTAGTATTGTAAGATCTGTTCACTTGAGAATGAACCATGGAGGTTCGAAACGTCGTGCAAATTATACAAATAAGTGTAATACACTCTATAGTAAATCACTTCTTTTCTTCACCTTAAAAGTACGAAAATGAGTTTTGGAGAACTCCTATTCCAATTAAGCCCTGATGCTAAGAAAATAGTTAGAGGGATAGAAGCCCTAAACCAGAAAAAAATAAATATATATATATATATATATATATATATATATATATATATATATATATATATATATATATATATATATATATATATATATGTCGTACCTAGTAGCCAGAACGCTCTTCTCTGCCTACTATGCAAGGCCCGATTTGCCTAATAAGCCAAGTTTTCATGAATTAATTGTTTTTCGACTACCTTTAATTACCTAACCTAACCTAACCTAACTTTTTCGGCTACCTAACCTAACCTAACCTATAAAGATAGGTTAGGTTAGGTTAGGTAGGGTTGGTTAGGTTCGGTCATATATCTACGTTAATTTTAACTCCAATAAAAAAAACTGACCTCATACATAATGAAATGGGTAGCTCTATCATTTCATAAGAAAAAAATTTGAGAAAATATATTATTTCAGGAAAACTTGGCTTATTAGACAAATCGGGCCTTGCATAGTAGGCTGAGAAGTGCGTTCTGGCTACTAGGTACGACATATATATATGTATATATAAATATGTCTTCTCAGCCTACTATGCAAGGCCCGATTTGCCTAATAAGCCAAGTTTTCCTGAATTAATATATTTTCTCTAACTTTTTTCTTATCAAATGATAAAGCTACCCGTTTCATTATGTATGAGGTCAATTTTTATTTAATGGAGTTAAAATTAACGTAGATATATGACCGAACCTAACCTAACCTAACCTAACCTAACCTAACCATTAATTCATGAAAACTTGGTTTATTAGGCAAATCAGGACTTGCATAGTAGGCTGAGAAGTGCGTTCTGGCTACTAGGTACGACATATATATATATATATATATATATATATATATATATATATATGTCGTACCTAGTAGCCAGAACTCACTTCTCAGCCTACTATTCAAGGCCCGATTTGCCTAATAAGCCAAGTTTTCCTGAATTAATATATTTACTATAATTTTTTTCTTATGAAATGATAAAGCAACCCTTTTCTCTATGTATGAGGTCAATTTTTTTTTATTGGAGTTAAAATTAACGTAGATATATGACCGAACCTAACCAACCCTACCTAGCCTAACCTAACCTATATTTATAGGTAAGGTTAGGTTAGGTAGCCAAAAAAGCTAGGTTAGGTTAGGTTAGGTAGGTTAGGTAGACGAAAAAACATTAATTCATGAAAACTTGGCTTATTAGGCAAATCGGGCCTTGAATAGTAGGCTGAGAAGTGCGTTCTGGCTATTAGGTACGACATATATATATATATATATATATATATATATATATATATATATATATATATATATATATATATATGTCGTACCTAGTAGCCAGAACGCACTTCTCAGCCTACTATGCAAGGCCCGATTTGCCTAATAAGCCAAGTTTTCATGAATTAATGTTTTTTCGACGACCTAACCTACCTAACCTTACCTAACCTAACTTTTTCGGCTACCTAACCTAACCTAACCTATAAAGATAGGTTAGGTTAGGTTAGGTAGGGTTGGTTAGGTTCGGTCATATATCTACGTTAATTTTAACTCCAATAAAAAAATATTGACCTCATACATAATGAAATGGGTAGCTTTATCATTTCATAAGAAAAAATTAGAGAAAATATATTAATTCAGGAAAACTTGGCTTATTAGGCAAATCGGGCCTTGCATAGTAGGCTGAGAAGTGCGTTCTGGCTACTAGGTACGACATATATATATATATATATATATGTCGTACCTAGTAGCCAGAACTCACTTCTCAGCCTACTATGCAAGGCCAAATTTGCCTAGTAAGCCAAGTTTTCATGAATTAATTGTTTTTCGACTACCTAACCTACCTAACCTAACCTAACTTTTTCGGCTACCTAACCAAACCTAACCTATAAAGATAGGTTAGGTTAGGTTAGGTAGGGCTGGTTAGGTTTGGTCATATATCTACGTTAATTTTAACTCCAATAACAAAAATTGACATCATACATAATGAAATGGGTAGCTTTATCATTTCATAAGAAAAAAATTAGAGAAAATATATTAATTGAGGAAAACTTGGCTTATTAGGCAAATTTGGTCTTGCATATTAGGCTGAGAAGTGCGTTCTGGCTATTAGGTACGACATATATATATATATATATATATATATATATATATATATATATATATATATATATATATATATTTATCTATATATATGTCGTACCTAGTAGCCAGAATGCACTTCTCGGCCTACTATGCAAGGCCCGATTTGCCTAATAAGCCAAGTTTTCCTGAATTAATAGTTTTTCGACTATATATATATATATATATATATATATATATATATATATATATATATATATATATATATATATATATATGTCGTACCTAGTAGCCAGAACGCACTTCTCAGTCTACTATGCAAGGCCTGATTTGCCTAATAAGCCAAGTTTTCATGAATTAATGTTTTTTCGACAACCTAACCTACCTAACCTAACCTAACCTAACCATTTCGGCTACCTAACCTAACCTAACCTATAAAGATAGGATAGGTTAGGTTAGGTAGGGTTGGTTAGGTTCGGTCATATATCTACGTTAATGTTAACTCCAATAAAAAAAAACTTACCTCATACATAATGATATGGTTAGCTTTATCATTTCGTAAGAAAAAAATTAGAGAAAATATATTAATTCAGGAAAACTAGGCTTATTAGGCAAATCGAGCCTTGCATAGTAGGCTGAGAAGTGCGTTCTGGCTACTAGGTACGACATATATATATATATATATATATATATATATATATATATATATATATATATATATATATATATATATATATATATATATATATATATATATATATATATATATATATATATTATATATATATATATATATATATATATATATTATATATATATATATATATATATATATATATATATTATATATATATATATATATATATATATATATATATATTATATATATATATATATATATATATATATATATATATATATATATATATATATATATATATATATATATATATATTTATATATATATATATATATATATATATATATATATATATATATATATATATATATATATATATATATATATATATATATGTTTCATTGAATATGCCCGCATATTCTGTATTTATTATTTTCTGGTTTAGGGCTTCTATCCCTCTAACTATTTTCTTAGCATCAGGGCTTAATTGAAATAGGAGTTCTCCAAAACTCATTTTCGTACTTTTAAGGTGAAGAAAAGAAGTGATTTACTATAGAGTGTATTACACTTATTTGTATAATTTGCACGACGTTTCGAACCTCCATGGTTCATTCTCAAGTGAACAGATCTTACAATACTAGTTGATTTTATACCCGCATTAGGTCAGGTGATAATACAATGAAGGTGAAAACATGGGGGGATACATAAGGGATAAACATAGGGGCTGCAGAAGGCTTATTGGCCCATACGAGGCATCTCCTATCTAAACACAAAGATTAATCCAGTGTAATTGGCGAGTTGGGATTGGCCCACGTATGGGCCAATAAGCCTTCTGCAGCCCCTATGTTTATGAACCATGGAGGTTCGAAACGTCGTGCAAATTATACAAATAAGTGTAATACACTCTATAGTAAATCACTTCTTTTCTTCACCTTAAAAGTACGAAAATGAGTTTTGGAGAACTCCTATTTCAATTAAGCCCTGATGCTAAGAAAATAGTTAGAGGGATAGAAGCCCTAAACCAGAAAATAATAAATACAGAATATGCGGTCATATTCAATGAAACATGTTTGAAAGAAAACCTGCTGCAAGTATACACCAATATATATATATATATATATATATATATATATATATATATATATATATATATATATATATATATATTATTAAATATGACCGAAAAAGTAAGATTAATAATTCTAACACGAATTTTCTCAATCTTTCGTACATTTCTTTTCACTGTTGGAGGTAAATCAAAGATCAATTCTCCAAAATTCATTTTTATTTCTAGTCTGACGCGACACGAGCGCGTTTCGTAAAACTTATTACATTTTCAAAGACTTTAGTTAACAAATACACAACTGAAGAGAACTTACGCATCTCCGATTTTATATCTACATTTGAGTGAGGTGGAAGGGGTGATGTGGCATTAACACAAGACAGAACAAAATGTGGTATTAATAGGGTATTAATTTCATCAACACAAGACAGAACAAGAGTATTAATAGGGTATTAATTTCATCAACACAAGACAGAACACGAAACAATGGATATTGAATAGAAGTGTTTGTAGAAAGCCTATTGGTCCATATTTCTTGATGCTTCTATATTGGAGCGGAGTCTTGAGGTGGGTAGAATATAGTTGTGCAATAATTGGCTGTTGATTGCTGGTGTTGACTTCTTGATGTGTAGTGCCTCGCAAACGTCAAGCCGCCTGCTATCGCTGTATCTATCGATGATTTCTGTGTTGTTTACTAGGATTTCTCTGGCGATGGTTTGGTTGTGGGAAGAGAACTCTCTTCCCACAACTCTCGTGTTCTGTCTTGTGTTGATGAAATTAATACCCTATTAATACCACTTCTTGTTCTGTCTTGTGTTGATGAAATTAATACCCTATGAATACCACATCTTGTTCTGTCTTGTGTTAATGCCACATCACCCCTTCCACCTCACTCAAATGTAGATATAAAATCGGAGATGCGTAAGTTCTATTCAGTTGTGTATTTGTGAACTAAAGTCTTTGAAAATGTAATAAGTTTTACGAAACGCGCCCATGTCGCGTCAGACTAGAAATAAAAATGAATTTTGGAGAAGTGATTTTTGATTTACCTCCAACAGTGAAGCGTAATGTACGAAAGATTGAGAAAATTCGTGTTAGAATTATTAATCTTACTTTTTCAGTCATATTTAATAATATATATATATATATATATATATATATATATATATATATATGTCGTACCTAGTAGCCAGAACTCACTTCTCAGCCTACTATACAAGGCCCAATTTGCCTAATAAGCCAAGTTTTCATGAATTAATTGTTTTTCGACTACCTAACCTACCTAACCTAACCTAACCTAAGTTTTTCGGCTACATAACCCAACCTAACCTATAGAGATAGGGTAGGTTAGGTTAGGTAGGGTTGGTTAGGTTCGGTCATATATCTACGTTAATTTTAGCTCCAATGAAAAAAAATTGACCTCATACATAATGAAATGGGTAGCTTTATCATTTCAAAAGAAAAAATTTAGAGAAAATATATTAATTCATGAAAACTTGGCTTATTAGGCAAATCGGGCCATGCATAGTAGGCTGAGAAGTGAGTTCTGGCTACTAGGTACGACATATATATATATATATATATATATATATATATATATATATATATATATATATATATATATATTATATATATATATATATGTCGTACCTAGTAGCCAGAACGCACTTCTCTGCCTACTATGCAAGGCCCGATTTGCCTAATAAGCCAAGTTTTCATGAATTAATATATTTTCTCTAATTTTTTTCTTATGAAATGATAAAGCTACCAATTTCATTATGTATGAGGTCAATTTTTTTTATTGGAGTTAAAATTAACGTAGATATATGATCGAACCTAACCAACCCTACCTAACCTAACCTAACCTATCTTAATAGGTTAGGTTAGGTTAGGTAGGTTAGGTTGTCGAAAAACAATTAATTCATTAAAACTTGGCTTATTATGCAAATTGGGCCTTGCATAGTAGGCTGAGAAGTGCGTTCTGGCTACTAAGTACGACATATATATATACATATATATATATATATATATATATATATATATATATATATATATATATATATATGTCGTACCTAATAGCCAGAACGCACTTCTCAGCCTACTATTCAAGGCCCGATTTGCCTAATAAGCCAAGTTTTCATGAATTAATGTTTTTTCGTCTACCTAACCTACCTAACCTAACCTAACCTAGCTTTTTTTGGCTACCTAACCTAACCTTACCTATAAATATAGGTTAGGGTAGGTTAGGTAGGGTTGGTTAGGTTCGGTCATATATCTACGTTAATTTTACCTCCAATAAAAGAAATTGACCTCATACATAGAGAAAAGGGTTGCTTTATCATTTCATAAGAAAAAAATTATAGTAAATATATTAATTCAGGAAAACTTGGCTTATTAGGCAAATCGGGCCTTGAATAGTAGGCTGAGAAGTGAGTTCTGGCTACTAGGTACGACATATATATATATATATATATATATATATATATATATATATATATATATATATATATATATATATATATATATATATATATGTCGTACCTAATAGCCAGAACTCACTTATCAGCCTACTATGCAAGGCCCAATTTGACTAATAAGCCAATCTTTCATGAATTAATTGTTTTTCGACTACCTAACCTACCTAACCTAACCTAACCTAACTTTTTCGGCAACCTAACCTAACCTAACCTTTAAAGATAGGTTAGGTTAGGTTAGGTAGGGTTGGTTAGGTTTGGTCATATATCTACGTTAATTTAAACTCCAATAAAAAAAATTGACCTCATACATAATGAAATGGGTGGATTTATCATTTCATAAGAAAAAAATTAGAGAAAATATATTAATTCAGGAAAACTTGGCTCATTAGGCAAATCGGGCCTTGCATAGTAGGCTGACAAGTGCGTTCTGGCTACTAGGTACGACATATATATATATATATAATATATATATATATGTCGTACCTAGTAGCCAGAACGCACTTCTCAGCCTACTATGCAAGGCCCGATTTGCCTAATAAGCCAAGTTTTCCTGAATTAATATATTTTCTCTAATTTTTTTCTTATGAAATGATAAAGCTACCCATTTCATTATGTATGAGGTCAATTTTTTTTTATTGGAGTTAAAATTAACGTAGATATATGACCGAACCTAACCAACCCTACCTAACCTAACCTAACGTATCTTTATAGGTTAGGTTAGGTTAGGTAGCCAAAAAAAGTTAGGTTAGGTTAGGTTAGGTAGGTTAGGTAGTCGAAAAAACATTAATTCATGAAAACTTGGCTTATTAGGCAAATTGGGCCTTGCATAGTAGGCAGAGAAGTGCGTTCTGGCTACTAGGTACGACATATATATATATATATATATATATATATATATATATATATATATATATATATATATATATATATATATATATATAACTGAAAACTCACACCCCAGAAGTGACTCGAACCCATACTCTCAGGAGCAACGCAACTGGTATGTACAAGACGCCTTAATCCACTTGACCATCACCTCATTATGTCCGGTCGTGATGGTCAAGTGGATTAAGGCGTCTTGTACATACCAGTTGCGTTGCTCCTGGGAGTATGGGTTCGAGTCACTTCTGGGGTGTGCGTTTTCAGTTGCATATTGTCCTGGGGACCATTCAGGCTTGTTCGCATATATATATATATATATATATATATATATATATATATATATATATATATATATATATATATATATATATATATATATATGTCGTACCTAGTAGCCAGAACGCACTTCTCGGCCTACTATGCAAAGCCCAATTTGCCTAATAAGCCAAGTTTTCATGAATTAATTGTTTTTCGACTACCTAACCTAACCTAACCTAACTTTTTCGGCTACCTAACCTAACTTAACCTATAAAGATAGGTTAGGTTAGGTTAGGTAGGGTTGGTTACGTTCGGTCATATATCTACGTTAAATTTAACTCCACTAAAAAAAATTGACCTCATACATAATAAAATGGGTAGCTTTATCATTTCATAAGAAAAAAATTAGAGAAAATATATTAATTCAGGAAAACTTGGCTTATTAGGCAAATCGGGCCTTGCTTAGTAGGCCGAGAATTGCATTCTGGCTACTAGGTACGACATATATATATATATATATATATATATATATATATATATATATATATATATATATATATATATATATGTCATACCTAGTAGCCAGAACGCACTTTTTGGCCTACTATACAATGCCGATTTGCCTAATAGGCCGAGTGGTTTATTTGAAATATTATTTTCATATTATATTCAGAACAAAAATTATTGACTTAGTTATGTTAGTAATGTTAGTTTAGGTTAGTTTAAAGGAGATTAGGTTAGGTTAGGTAGGGTAGGTTAGGTTTGGTCATATATCTACATTAGTTTTAACTCAAATAAAAATAAATGAACTCATACATAATGAAATGGATAACTTTACCGTTTCATAAGAAAAATAAATGAAAAATATATAAATACAGGAAAACTTGCCTTATTAGGAAAATCGGGGCTTGCATAGTAGGCCGAGTACTGCATTCTGGCTACTAGGTACAACATATATATATATATATATATATATATATATATATATATATATATATATATATATATATATATATATATATATATATATATATATGTATATATATATATATATATATATATATATATATATATATATATATATATATATATATATATGTATATATATATATATATATATATATATATATATATATATATATATATATATATATATATATATATATATATATATATATATATATATATATAGTGACGATAATCTCTTTCAAGAGAGATTGAGCCTGCTCTTCCCTACATAAAGTTACTTACACATATACAAGAATAAGATGCTACCTTCAAGATACGTCTACCAGTAGCACAAAACGTTTTGCCAGGAGGCAAAACGTACCCTAAACCCCCACTCCACACTCCCTCCATGCCGGCTCGCCCGTCGTCAACCAGCAAACTATCATTCCAGCCTGCCTGCCTCTGATTGGTGACCCGCCGTCTGCACACCTGCACCTCAGCGCCCTCTACCTAAGTTGATGTCTGGGCTTGAACCAGCCACTGAAGTCAGAATATCCTTGTGCTCTCAAGCTGTGAACAACCAACTGATACACGTCCTGTTTATTGGTGGAGGTTCCCAGCTAGCGTTATATTCTCAGCACCTGTTTATGTCATTTTGTCTTTATATTATTCCTAGAGTTATTTATCCCTGTTCTTAATTTTTATGACTTGTTTGTTTGCACTGCACATAGCCAAGGGGTTGTCTTTGTCTTTAAATTTGCTTTCCAGTTAATTAAAGTTTCATTGTTCATACTATGTGTTTTGCGTGTCTTCCCTTACTCTCACACAGACGACAGCCAAGCAGTCTCTTTTTTTGTAAATGTGACAGGCATTGAAACCAGCCATTAGGAGGACTCCCGAACATCTACACTCCTACACTTTCCTGTCACAATATATATATATATATATATATATATATATATATATATATATATATATATATATATATATATATATATATATATATATATATATATATATATATATATATATATATATAGCCTTGGCTATCACCTCATTATGTCCGGTCGTGATGGTCAAGTGGATTAAGGCGTCTTGTACATACCAGTTGCGTTGCTTCTGGGAGTATGGGTTCGAGTCACTTCTGGGGTGTGAGTTTTCAGTTGCATATTGTCCTGGGGACCATTCAGGCTTGTTCGCAGTTGTGTTCCTCACGTGTGCCCCAAAGAATGAGGTGATTTGGTAAAATGCTATGCCCAAGATTACTATCCGAGTGCCGGCGGTGGGGTGGTTCAAATAGCCTTGGCTATCACCTCATTATGTCCGGTCGTGATGGTCAAGTGGATTAAGGCGTCTTGTACATACCAGTTGCGTTGCTTCTGGGAGTATGGGTTCGAGTCACTTCTGGGGTGTGAGTTTTCAGTTGCATATTGTCCTGGGGACCATTCAGGCTTGTTCGCAGTTGTGTTCCTCACGTGTGCCCCAAAGAATGAGGTGATTTGGTAAAATGCTATGCCCAAGATTACTATCCGAGTGCCGGCGGTGGGGTGGTTCAAATAGCCTCGGCTATCACCTCATTATGTCCGGTCGTGATGGTCAAGTGGATTAAGGCGTCTTGTACATACCAGTTGCGTTGCTTCTGGGAGTATGGGTTCGAGTCACTTCTGGGGTGTGAGTTTTCAGTTGCATATTGTCCTGGGGACCATTCAGGCTTGTTCGCATTTGTGTTCCTCATGTGTGCCCCAAAGAATGAGGTGATTTGGTAAAATGCTATGCCCAAGATTACTATCCGAGTGCCGGCGGTGGGGTGGTTCAAATAGCCTTGGCTATCACCTCATTATGTCCGGTCGTGATGGTCAAGTGGATTAAGGCGTCTTGTACATACCAGTTGCGTTGCTTCTGGGAGTATGGGTTCGAGTCACTTCTGGGGTGTGAGTTTTCAGTTATATATATATATATATATATATATATATATATATATATATATATATATATATATATATATATATATATATATATATATATATATATATATATATACATAAATATTTATATATATATATATATATATATATATATATATATATATATATATATATATATATAAATATAAACTGAAAACTCACACCCCAGAAGTGACTCGAACCCATACTGCCAGGAGCATAATGCAACTGGTGTGTACAGGAGACCTAATCCACTCGACCATCAGGACCGGTCAAAAGCTGATGGTAGCCGAGGCTATTTTGCCCATCAATCCGCCGGCACTCTGATGGTAATCTTGGGCAGGGTATTTTATCAAATCACCTCAATGTTTGGGCCACACGTGAGGAGCACAAATGCGAACAAGCCTGAATGGTTCCCAGGACTATATGCAATTGAAAACTCACACCCCAGAAGTGACTCGAACCCATCCTGTCAGGAGCATAACGCAACTGGTGTGTACAGGAGACCTAATACACTCGACCATCACGACCAGTTAAAAGCTGATGGTAGCCGAGGTTATTTTGCCCATCAATCTGCCGGCACTCTGATGGTAATCTTGGGCATAGTATTTTATCAAATCACCACATTCTTTGGGGCACACATGAGGAACACAAATGCGAACAAGCCTGAATGGTCCCCAGGACTTTATGCAACTGAAAACTCACACCCCAGAAGTGACTCGAACCCATACTGCCAGGAGCACAATGCAACTGGTTTGTACAGGACACCTAATCCACTCGACCATCACGACCGGTGAAAAGCTGATGGTAGTCGAGGCTATTTTGCCCCATCAGCCCGCCGGCACTCTGATGGTAATCTTATTATGTGAATCATTCGAAACTGTGAACGCCAAGTTTGATCAAAACTGTGGACACCAAGAAATCCGGACTCTACCTGCCAAAGATTATTGGGGAATACAAACCTGGGTATGCGTATGGAAATGTCAAGACACACAAACCTGGAAACCCACATCGGCCAATCATCAGCCAGATACCCACACCCACATACAGACTAGCGAAGCGACTCAACGGCTTGCTGACTCCTTATGTACCTTGTGCTTTCAGCCTGAAGTCTCCAAAGGAATTTGTTTAATTACTGTGGGAAAAACGGGCCACAGGGACAAGAGCCTCGTTGGATGTAGAATCACTGATTACCAACGTACCTGCGGATGAAACAATCGGGATGATAGCGGACAGAGTGTATTGTGATCCGGCCTGTACTCCTCTTAACATACCAGAAAACATTCTAAGGAAACTACTCCAAGCTTGTGCTAAAGAGGCACCCTTCTTGAGCCGTGATGGGCACATGTATAAGCAAGTAGATGGGGTCGCCAAGTGTTCTCCCCTAGGTGTCCTGTTTGCGAACTTATACATGGGCACTATCGAACGGAAGGTCTTAGTTGACATGAACTTGAAACCTGCCATATACTGCAGGTATGGTGTTGACATTTTTACACAGGTACTTGATGTCAGAGGTCTGCAGGAGCTGAAGGAGGCATTCGATTGGAATTCTGTGTTGAGTTTCACTTACGAAATGGAGAAGGATGGGAAGCTGCCCTTTCTAGATGTAACAGTCATGGAAAGGATAGTAAAATAGTCTAATAGGGGGTACATGTGTTGTGTTAGTTGACTCTTCAGATGTTGCATGGCATTTTCCTTTCTTTTTATGATGTCTTCAACAAAGCCATTAGAGAAGCTATTGTTGACTATGACCTGCCTTATCATGCAGAGTTCTTCATCGACTTGCTTCCACCATGAGCTGTGGCTGAGAACATGGTCGACGTAAGCGTTGACAACACTCCTCTTGTACCTGTCTGGGCAGTCACTATTGGCATTGAGGCACATTCCTATGTTTGTTTCCTCAGTGTAGACTGCAGTATGGAAGCCTCCGCTCCTTTCTGTGATTGTTACATCTAGAAAGAGCAGCTTCAGCCTAGAAAGAGCCTCTTTCAGCTCCTGCATATTTTCTCCTTCGAGAAAATATTTGTTGCCTCATAATACATTTATTTATGTATTTATGATGTAAATATTCATTAAACCCATTTCCTTCCATGCTGAACATTAAATGAATATTAAGATTTATACTCGGGATCCCAGCTTTGGAAGTTATTGCGCATGCGCCACCTGAGTGGAAGGAGGAGACTCTCGCCTAATTATCCAACTAGCGTGAAGGTGTTCATTAGCGGCCCAACAACAATCGAATAAATTTTCACGCATCCATACTTTTACGAGCTTCCGCTTGAAGGATGCATTTTTCCCAACTTATGGACACCACGTTCGGCAGTGAAGTATTATCTAGAGTTTGTAGTATTGGCCATTATTTACAATTCTATTTAGTTTGCTGTCGTGATGATGCAGGAGATCTAAAACACCAACGTGAGTGCAGCTTTTATCCCTCCAATTATTTTAGATCTTGCGGTTAAATGCGTGAATACTAAGTTGGAGTAGAAATTATAGAAGTTTTGTCTTTCAGCGTGGTATTAAGACTGAGGGAGACGTGTTACTGCTTCCATGATCACGTGTTCCCACTGATTGCTATCTCAGGGCCGGTTTCAACATGTTGTAGAGGCTGGATGCGATCTACGATCCTCCGAAACAGCCAAGACGTTCCCAGTCTTAAATTGTAGATAGTTATTCTTTATTATTGTGAGTCAAATTATTATCTATACAATATTTCATTAATTGAAGTGCATTAACTTCCCATTATTAACCCCCAAGTTGTAGGGTGCAAGGGTTTAGTTATGAATTATTATTAATATTACAGTTCATTGCTCTAAATATATTTAATTATATATACACTTTAATTATTGGAATTCCATGAGCCACTGGTTCTCTTATCTTTAATATTAATATTGGTCCCTCGAAATTTTTACTATAATTACATTAAGAAACTAAATTCTCCCCCACATCTTTTGGTCGACTTCGAACTGGATAGACCAGAATTAATATTCAAATTTAAACTACAGGTTCTTAGGAACCAGTGTAAATTCATAAATATTTTACGGTCCAGTATATCAAATTAAATTACTGGTCCTATATAATTAATTATAGCTCAACTAACCATTTATTAACACTGATTATAGTATTCTATTAATTAATTAGTATTATCAGGTATTAGGTTATATATTCATTATCATTAACGGCCGTCAGTTGACCGCCACACATATATTATAGCCCAACCCCATCATTAATTTACCAGATTAAAGTCACTTTCTACGTCTGGCTTTAATGGGTTATAGTTAATTGCCCATACATTGAGTCCTGTTCCTCACACAGAGCTGAGGATAACTAGATCTCTTAGATCAACTGCTCACAATTAAGAATCTTGTGTTAATAACCACATTAAATTGGTCACACCATTTAACTATTATTTATCTTGGTGGTAACACCAACTATATTCATTTTGGCTAGACTATTTTGTGAAAACCAGTCACGAGAGTTTAGGGCATATGTGGCCAGAAAATTAATTAACAATCTTAATCTCCACAGAAGATTGTGGCCAGAGAGCCAACATTATCTGTATATAATTAAAGTTCTTATTCGTGTACTTTTTATATGTATATATTCTATGTATCAAAATTACAAAAAAAAAATATCACTATATTTATATCAATATTAGCACATCATTTATTTTATTTTATGCCAATCCACAGAGGTAGGATATTTTTAGACTGGAAATGCACTAAGGTATGTACAACTCTAGACTAAACTATTTAGTTACTTTATTAGGTAGATTAATTTCTGATTCATTACTATTCAATGTTGTGCAGACCCTAAGTAGGGTGGATTTATTATTTTACACAAATTGTGTACTTATATTTTATCACATATTTACTGAGTACGTCTTTGAATGCTACTAGGTGTCACTATACCAACTGATGGTGATAATGATATATATTAGCTAGCCAGATATATAACTGTAGTGGCATCCAAGCATCACTCAAATCTTAGCTATTTCCTTATTAGGAATGTAAGCTAACCTCCGAACGAGGCAGGATTAAACATAGCCTAAGAAATTAATTATCAGGCTATTAATAATCGTTCCTACTACACATATATGATCAAGTACCATAGCTGTCTATAATTAGCTATATAAACCCTATAAGGATCAAACCCATAGCCAACATGGCTACACCAGAAAAAACTGGAAGAATTTTTAAAGGCCTTCAAAGTCACTTAACAAGGCTACTCGCCAAATGTGGCAACTGGTTAGAAACAAATCCGGTTGATATCATCAGGCTAGGAATTTCCACAAAGGTGGCTTGCCAAAAATTTGACCAAGTAAAACTAATAATCGAGTCGTATAGAAATGTACTCCTTGTCAGTAATACTGACCCCAGATGCAATAAGTGTAATTGAATCTGACCTTGCCAACTATGAAGACAAAATTCAGACCAAGTTAGATCATTATTACAAAGTGCTTGCAACAGAAAATGTTCCTGCTGGGTTGGAACACTTTTATAATCTTCCTCTACCAAAGCAAGCACCCAGCTCAGATAAAATAAATGAGCTACCTCAAGGTGAGGATACTCCTCTAATTAAATTAGATCCTAACACTGGATCAATAATTGTAGTTGAACCTTCGTTCTCAACAGTCTCCTCTAGTACAGCTTCACCCTATGATACATTAACAGAATGTGAACAGCTTTCAGAAAGCTCATCTATATCTTCCGTGGATTCTATGAATTCAATACATGAGGCTACTGAATTAACAAGCCTCCCAGAGGAACCCAGAGAGAAATAAGTGAAGCTACAATAGACAGTGAAGCTGGAACAGAAGATGAAGATGCAGCTTAAGCTGAATTAAAAGCTGAAGCTGAATTAAAGGCTGAAACTGTATTAAAAGCTAAAGCTGAAATTGAAGCTGAGGCTAAGCAAGAAGCCTTAAGCCAACTTTGTGATAGTCCTTACCGCTCAAATCAGTCTCCTAGAGGTAATGCCAAATGAGTTAGCATCAATCAAACTATCCAGCTCTTCAGAGAAAGTGCTGACAACGAGAAGACTATCATAAATCTCGTGCATCATCTACTGGGCTTATCTCAACTCATCAATCAGTTGACTTCTTGCAAACATTTATTTTAAAACTCGAGTCACTGTTAAAATCCTTCAGCAGTGAAGTGGATCAACCCACTGCTGAATGGATGACTAAAATTGTCATCCAAAGACAGTTGTCTAGCGAGGTGCTAAATGAACTGTATTCATATCAGAATAATACTGTCCTGGCAATGCAGGATATATTAGCAGGTTTGCGTAATGTAGTAAATAATAAACAAGCAAACCAGGCAATTAATGCCTATACTGAATCAACAGAAACTGTACCCACATCAAATTCTTTGATTGAAACACCTAAAGTGATACAGTCAATAAGTAATAAGGGTACTAATATTCAATGTAAAATTAACAGGTCAAACACTGATTTATCAGTGAGACCTAAGAGTATCATAAGTGCTCCCAACAGCCCAATAATTATTCCCCCAGAGTACAACAAGTACTCTTAAGAAACAAACTAATAAATACATGCAAACAGCAAAGCCTTCAAAACCTGTAGACAATGTTTCACCTAAACAGGTGAACCTTAAGCATGCTGTAGGCTGGAAGTTATGCCGAGTTTGCCATCAAAACCATTCTCTATTTAATTGTACAAATTACCCTAAAAGAGACATCCGAGTCAGACGACTCAAACAGTTACACAGATGCACCACGTGTCTCAAACCACATAATACTAACAGTTGTGAAACCCCACTGAACACCTGCAAAAGGTGTCGAAAGGGACAGCATCATGCTGCACTGTACAAATTTATTAAATACAATTATTCAAACCCCCAAGGTAAGAGACAGAAATCTCAAACAAGTACAGTGCTGCAAGGTGCGAGAAGTTTACAGCGTTCAATCACCAGCATCTCATGTTGATGCAACTTTGCCCACTGCCCAACTCGAAGTCAAGAATAAAGGGGCCAATATCTCCATTCGTGGACTATTCGATTAAGGGTCCCAGAAAATCTTCATTACACAGAAAGTGGCAGAGGCACTTAAATTAAAACCAATAACAGGTGAAATTAAACCTGTCAGGGTTCATGATAAATAGAGGACCCCAAGAATATACAGTAGTACAACCGCTCGTATGCCTAGGTGGTTATGTCAGGCCTGTCCAGGCCATGGTAGTAGATCAAATCCCATTTGACCTAAATATTAATTAAGGGTCTAGGGTACACTGCCAGATTCCTACAACAAAATGGAATTAAATTGGCTGACAACCAATTAATGTCTGACCGCCTCACCAATGTAAAGTTAAACAACAGGGCATGAATTTGCTCAAATCAGCAGGAGGCTACCTACTACAGGTAAAGTTTTAAACTTGAACAAGCCTATGGCTGCTAACAATCAATATTAATAGAAATTAATCGTGAGCTGAAATTAATTCTCCAGCAACAAGCATAAAGGGAGAAAACAACTGAGTAATTAAACCCAGATTGATTCTAGTACAGTTAATATTCGCTGAGTTGTTTTTATGGATCTCAGTGGATAATCAATTGTCAGCAGCCTATACCGGTACAAGTCACGGCGACCAAGCCTCTGAACCCACAGTAGACTCAGAACTATTCTCGACAGTAATAATTGACCACACTCAGTCCCCTATGTAAATTAATAAAATTAAGCTAGAAAATTCTAGCACCCAATGAATCTCACAGGACAATGAAGTCATTAAGAAACTTCCATACCTGCAAATTTTCCAGGACAAAGGTCCAAAATAATCTAGTGCATAAGGTCTGCAAAGAAAACCTTAGATTAGTCTTAACCAGACGATCGCATTTAATTAAATTTCTCTGAACTAGGATTCTAGTAATTCACCTAATGAATTTTCCACTGCTTTGTTGCCTCAGTTTTGTTTGGGCTGCCTCTTCTTTCTCAATTCTGCCCTTAAGCAGTCTTAGAAACGTTTTTGAAGAGGACCAGCACAAGCAATATTGAAAACTTGCAAATCTGTATGTGAACTTGTAACAGAGAACTATAAACTATGAAACGTATAGGTTGGGATAATCCGTTACCAATTATCTTCCAAGCAAAACTGGTCGTAGTAAGAATGAATTAATTTTTGTCCAGCAACCTTAGTTTTCCCATATTCCAATGAATTATCATTAAACTTTAAGTTGCGGTGCTTCGTTATGTCTTACGAGGTTACCTTGAGGTGCTTCCGGGGCTTAGTGTCCCCGCGGCCCGGTCGTCGACCAGGCCTCCTGGTTGCTGGACTGATCAACCAGGCTGTTAGACGCGGCTGCTCGCAGCCTGACGTATGAGTCACAGCCTGGTTGATCAGGTATCCTTTGGAGGTGCTTATCCAGTTCTCTCTTGAACACTGCGAGAGGTCGGCCAGTTATGCCCCTTATGTGTAGTGGAAGCGTGTTGAACAGTCTCGGGCCTCTGATGTTGATAGAGTTCTCTCTCAGAGTGCCTGTTGCACCTCTGCTTTTCAACGGGGGTATTCTGCACATCCTGCTATGTCTTCTGGTCTCATGTGATGTTATTTCTGTGTGCAGGTTTGGGACCAGCCCCTCTAATATTTTCCACGTGTAAATTATTATGTACTCCTCCCGCCTGCGCTCAAGGGAGTACAGATTTAGGCTCTTTAGTCGGTCCCAGTAATTTAGATGTTTTACTGTGTGGATTCTGGCGGTAAAGGATCTCTGCACGCTCTCCAGGTCAGCAATTTCTCCAGCTTTGAAAGGGGCTGTCATTGTGCAGCAGTACTCCACTCTAGAGAGCACAAGCGTTTTGAAAAGTATCATCATCGGTATAGCATCTCTAGTGTGAAAAGTTCTTGTTATCCAACCTGTCATTTTTCTTGCAGTTGTGACGGCTACTTTATTGTGTTCTTTAAAGGTAAGGTCTTCCGACATGAGTACACCCATATCCTTTACATTGCCTTTTCGTTCTATGTTATGATTAACCTGAGTTTTGTACGTGGTTTCTGTTTTTATATTTTCAATTTTTCCATAGCGCATGAGCTGGAACTTATCCTCGTTAAACACCATATTATTTTCTGTAGCCCATAGAAAGACCTGATCTACATCTGATTGGAGGTTTGCCGTGTCCTCTATGTTACCAACTCTCATGAAAATCCTAGTGTCATCTGCAAAGGATGATACAGTGCTATAGGTTGTGTTCTTGTCTATGTCCGATATGAGGATGAGATAAAGTACTGGAGCAAGCACAGTACCCTGGGGGACTGAGCTCTTCACGGTTGATGGGCTGGATTTTATTTTGTTGACTATTACACATTGGGTTCTGTTGGTCAGGAAATTGTAGATCCATCTGCCTATTTTCCAGGTAATTCCTTTTGAACGCGGGCTATAGTACTGTAACTTAACCTGCTTAATAAGAGCAGGCATTACTGCTTACCCATGAATCTTTAATTTATTCTATGCTTAGTTATCTCTCAAGAAGGATCCTGCATCTATTTAACTTAAAAATAAGCAGAGTTCAACTTCTCACCTATGAATTACCGTAATAATTAGATCGCATTATTGTTCACCATGATAATTCGAGCGCATTATTGTTCGCCATGATAATTCAAGCGCATTATTGCTCACCCATGATAATTCGAATACATTATTGCTCACCATGATAATTCGAATACATTATTGCTCACCATGATAATTCGAGCACTAGTGCTCACCACGATAATTCGAGCCCCTTTGCTCACCGTGATAATTCGAGCACCTTATTGCTCACCATGATTATTAGAGTCCATTATTGCTCACCACGACAACCTGAGCAACCATTATTCTATAAGCTGGGTGCTTCGTTAAGTCTCAAGAGGACTATAGCATTGTAGCACTTAATACATATAAACCGAGTAAGCACCACTACTCATAAATAACTCTGTTAAGCCATGTGCTTCGTTAAGTCACTAGAGGGCTATAGCACTGTAGCCTAACGCATTCACAAACGAGCAGCTCAACTGCTCACAATTTAGCTAGGGTGATACTACCAAAGATATAGTAAGTTGTCACAATTAGCATAGCCTTCAACTTAGGTAGATAATACTGACATTAGTTAGAGTCAACAGTGTCAGCTGAGTCTGTGCTCATACTTAAATATAGTTGACTATTAATAGAGACTGATTTAAATGAATACAATAATTTCTCATTTAAAATTGAGGATGAATTAATGAATTGTCAGTGACAAGCCTGTGAGCTGTAATTCAAATAACCACAAGTCATAATGACTAAATTATTAATCTCACTGTCGACTCAGAACCATCCTTGAGTTTAATGAATAAACATACTCAGTTCTCTAATATTAAATAAAACCTAGCTAGGTTAGAAACTTAGGTATACTATTAGTCTAAAATGACTACTGCACCACAGTGCAAATTTAAGCTATATTTAATTCTAAGTGCAGCCAATTCCTCATATGAGTTTGAGATGATCATGATGCTTCAGTGATGAGTTAGTGTCTAGTAACTCAATAGTTACAAGTCACCGCGACCCTAGACAGAGACCTCATTGTAGATTTGAAGTGTCCTTGATCTTAAATGACACAATTATTATTACTTTAAATTCTTTAATTGATGTATAATATTGTAAAATTACATCTTATACAGTATTTTCATTCTGCATAAATGCAAATGACATTCATTTGATCTTAGATGATCTAATAATTCATATTTTCAACATTTAACTGATGTTCCCATAATGACTTAGTTTCACAGATACGGGACATCCGTCATATACATACTAACGTACTATCTTACCAACATGTACGTAATGAATATAACTTCAGGGAAGAGTAATAGGTACGTCCGTGCTGAATCCTGAACTGCGACCCGAAATTTCTCGCCTCGGAGTTATGTTGGAAATTTCCAACACTTAATTACTAACTCCTCGTACAATAAGATGTAATTGCCTAGTAATACTAGGCATAATAATTTACTAACACTACTAACCAGTAGAGTAGTTAAATTCATATAATTAAGGCGTAGTACTGCCCGATTTCCCTCCTAGAATCATGGCCGTGTTGTGTCAGCCAGCCATCACAGGAAATAATTTCTACATATACGTGAATCGAATTATTGGCTGACAATAGATTTATCTTCCATTAATATATATGTTCAATTACTGGAATAAATTTATACAGCTATGATTAGCTGTTCCGGTGAATAAAATGATAAGCCAAATTTCCACTCTGAATCTTTCTTGTTCATTTAACTTAGTCTAAATTAACTGACATGCACTACGAGAAAATATTTGTTGCTGCATAATACATTTATTTATGACGTAAACATTTGTCAAAGTGATTTCCTTCCATACTAAACATTAAATGAATATTATGATTTTCACTCGGGTCCCAGGCTTGGAAGCTATTGCACATGCGCCACCCGAGAGGAAGGAGGAGACTCTTGCCATATTATCCAGCTAGCGTGAAGATGTTCTGAAGCGGCACCACAACAATAGAATAAGTTTGCAAGTATCCGTCTTCTATGAGCTACCGATTGAGGGGTGCAGCTTTCCCAACTTATGGACACCACGTTCGGCAGTGAAGTATTATCTAGAGTTTGTAGTATTGGCCATTATTTACAATTCTATTTAGTTTGCAGTCGTGACGATGCAGGAGATCTAAAACACCAACGTGAGTGCAGCTTTTATCCCTCCAATTATTTTAGATCTTTGCGGTTAAATCCATGAATACTAAGTTGGAGTAGAAATTATAGAAGTTTTGCCTTTCAGCGTGGTAGAGACGTGTTACTGCTTCCATGATCACGTGTTCCCACGGATTGCTATCTCAGGGCCGGTTTCAACATGTTGTAGAGGCTGGCTGCGATCTACGATCCTCCGAAACAGCCAAGACGATTCTTGTCTAATATTGTAGATATTTATTCTTTATTATTGAGAGTCAAATTATTATTTATACAATATTTCATTGACTGAAGTGCATTAACTTCCCATTATTAACCCCCAACTTGTAGGGTGCAAGGGTTTAGTTATGAATTATTATTAATATTACAGCTCTTTGCACTAAATATATATAATTATATTCACACATTAATTATTGAAGTTCCATAAGCCACTGGTTTTCTTACCTTTAATATTAATATTGGACCTTCGAAATTTTTACTATAATTTCATTATTTCTAAGCTCTCCCCCACACTAAGATTACCTGTGTTGTTTAAGGTTACCTGTGCTGTCTACGGTTACTTGTGCTGTCTACGGTTACCTGTGCTGTCTACGGTTACTTGTGCTGTCTACGGTTACCTGTGCTGTCTACGGTTACCTGTGCTGTCTACGGTTACCTGTGCGGCCTACGGTTACCTGTGCTGTCTACGGTTACCTGTGCGGCCTACGGTTACCTGTGCTGTCTACGGTTACCTGTGCTGCCTATGGTTACCTGTGCTGCCTAAGGTTACCTGTGCTGCCTGAGGTTACCTGTGCTGCCTGAGGTTACCTGTGCTGCCTGAGGTTACCTGTGCTGCCTAAGGTTACCTGTGCTGCCTAAGGTTACCTGAGCTGCCTACGGTTACCTATGCTGCCTACGATTACCTGAGCTGCCTATGGTTACCTGTGCTGCCTGAGGTTACCTGTGCTGCCTACGGTTACCTGTGCTGCCTGAGGTTACCTGTGCTGCCTAAGGTTACCTGAGCTGCCTAAGGTTACCTGTGCTGCCTGAGGTTACCTGTGCTGCCTAAGGTTACCTGAGCTGCCTAAGGTTACCTGTGCTGCCTACGGTTGCCTGTTCTGCCTAAGGTTACCTGAACTGCCTACGGTTACCTTTGCTTCCTATGGTTACCTGAGCTGCCTGAGGTTACCTGTGCTGCACAAGGTTACCTGTGCTGCCTAAGATTACCTGTGCTGCCTAAGGTTACCTGTGCTGCCTACGGTTACCTGTGCTGCCTAAGGTTACCTGAGAGGCCTACGGTTACCTGTGCTTCCTACGGTTACCTGAGCTGCCTGAGGTTACCTGTGCTGTCCAAGGTTACCTGTGCTGCCTACGGTTACCTGTGCTCCCTGAGGTTACCTGTGCTGCCTACGATTACCTGAGCTGCCTATGGTTACCTGTGCTGCCTGAGGTTACCTGTGCAGCCCAAGGATACCTGTGCTGCCTAAGATTACCTGTGCTGCCTAAGGTTACCTGTGCTGCCTACGGTTACCTGTGCTGCCTACGGTTATCTGTGCTGCCTGAGGTTACCTGTGCTGCCTAAGGTTACCTGTGCTGCCTGAGGTTACCTGTGCTGCCTGAGGTTACCTGTGCTGCCTGAGGTTACCTGTGCTGCCTGAGGTTACCTGTGCTGCCTGAGGTTACCTGTGCTGCCTGAGGTTACCTGTGCTGCCTACGGTTATCTGTGCTGCCTACGGTTAACTGTGCTGCTTGAGGTTACCTGTGCTGCCTGAGGTTACCTGTGCTGCCTACGGTTATCTGTGCTGCCTAAGGTTACCTGTGCTGCCTACGGTTACCTGTGCTGCCTAAGGTTACCTGAGCTGCCTAAGGTTACCTGTGCTGCCTGAGGTTACCTGTGCGGCCTGAGGTTACCTGTGCTGCCTACGGTTACCTGTGCCGCCTGAGGTTACCTGTGCTGCCTGAGGTTACCTGTGCTGCCAAAGGTTACCTGAGCTGCCTAAGGTTACCTGTGCTGCCTAAGGTTACCTGTGCTGCCTACGGTTACCTGTGCTGCCTGAGGTTACCTGGGCTGCCTGAGGTTACCTGTGCTGCCTAAGGTTACCTGAGCTGCCTACGGTTACCTATGCTGCCTGAGGTTACCTGTGCTGCCTATGGTTACCTGAGCTGCCTACGGTTACCTGTGCTGCCTGAGGTTACCTGTGCTGCCTAAGGTTACCTGTGCTGCCTGAGGTTACCTGTGCTGCCTGAGGTTACCTGTGCTGCCTAAGGTTACCTGTGCTGCTTACGGTTACCTGTGCTGCCTGCGGTTACCTGTGCTGCCTGAAGTTACCTGTGCTGCCTAAGGTTACCTGTGCTGCCTGAGGTTACCTGTGCTGCCTGAGGTTACCTGTGCTGCCTGAGGTTACCTGTGCTGCCTAAGGTTACCTGAGCTGCCTGAGGTTACCTGTGCTGCCTAAGGTTACCTGTGCTGCCTACGGTTACCTGTGCTGCCTGAGGTTACCTGAGCTGCCTACGGTTATTTGTGCTGCCTGAGGTTACCTGTACTGCCTAAGGTTACCTGTGCTGCCTGAGGTTACCTGTGCTTCCTACGGTTATCTGTGCTGCCTACGGTTACCTGTGCTGCCTAAGGTTACCTGAGCTACCTACGGTTACCTGTGCTGCCTGAGGTTACCTGTGCTGCCTGAGGTTACCTGAGCTACCTCCGGTTACCTGTGCTGCCTTAGGTTACCTGTGCTGCCTGAGGTTACCTGTGCTGCCTAAGGTTACCTGAGCTACCTACGGTTACCTGTGCTGCCTGAGGTTACCTGTGCTGCCTAAGGTTACCTGAGCTACCTACGGTTACCTGTGCTGCCTGAGGTTACCTGTGCTGCCTACGGTTATTTGTGCTGCCTGAGGTTACCTGTGCTGCCTAAGGTTACCTGTGCTGCCTGAGGTTACCTTTGCTGCCTACGGTTTCCTGTGCTGCCTACGGTTACCTACGCTGCCTGAGGTTACCTGAGCTGCCTGAGGTTACCTGTGCTGCCTGAGGTTACCTGTGCTGCCTAAGGTTACCTGTGCTGCCTGAGGTTACCTGTGCTGCCTAAGGTTACCTGTGCTGCCTGAGGTTACCTGTGCTGCCTGAGGTTACCTGTGCTGCCTGAGGTTACCTGTGCTGCCTAAGGTTACCTGTGCTGCCTGAGGTTACCTGTGCTGCCTAAGGTTACCTGTGCTGCCTGAGGTTACCTGTGCTGCCTGAGGTTACCTGTGCTGCCTGAGGTTACCTGTGCTGCCTAAGGTTACCTGTGCTGCCTGAGGTTACCTGTGCTGCCTAAGGTTACCTGTGCTGCCTGAGGTTACCTGTGCTGCCTACGGTTACCTGTGCTGCCTGAGGTTACCTGTGCTGCCTAAGGTTACCTGTGCTGCCTGAGGTTACCTGTGCTGCCTAAGGTTACCTGTGCTGCCTGAGGTTACCTGTGCTGCCTAAGGTTACCTGTGCTGCCTGAGGTTACCTGTGCTGCCTAAGGTTACCTGTGCTGCCTGAGGTTACCTGTGCTGCCTGAGGTTACCTGTGCTGCCTACGGTTATCTGTGCTGCCTGAGGTTACCTGTGCTGCCTGAGGTTACATGAGCTGCCTAAGGTTACCTGTGCTGCCTAAGGTTACCTGTGCTGCCTGAGGTTACCTGTGCGGCCTGACGTTACCTGTGCTGCCTGAGGTTACCTGTGCTGCCTGAGGTTACCTGAGCTGCCTAAGGTTACCTGAGCTGCCTAAGGTTACCTGAGCTGCCTAAGGTTACCTGTGCTGCCTACGGTTACCTACGCTGCCTGAGGTTACCTGTGCTGCCTAAGGTTACCTGTGCTGCCTAAGGTTACCTGTGTTGCCTGAGGTTACCTGTGCTGCCTAAGGTTACCTGAGCTGCCTAAGGTTACCTGTGCTGCCTAAGGTTACCTGAGCTGCCTGAGGTTACCTGTGCGGCCTGACGTTACCTGTGCTGCCTGAGGTTACCTGTGCTGCCTGAGGTTACCTGAGCTGCCTAAGGTTACCTGAGCTGCCTAAGGTTACCTGAGCTGCCTAAGGTTACCTGTGCTGCCTACGGTTACCTACGCTGCCTGAGGTTACCTGTGCTGCCTAAGGTTACCTGTGCTGCCTAAGGTTACCTGTGTTGCCTGAGGTTACCTGTGCTGCCTAAGGTTACCTGAGCTGCCTAAGGTTACCTGTGCTGCCTAAGGTTACCGGAGCTGCCTGACGTTACCTGTGCTGCCTTACGTTACCTGTGCTTCCTAAGGTTACCTGTGCTGTCTACGGTTACTTGTGCTGTCTGTGGTTATCTGTGCTGCCTACGGTTACCTGTGCGGCCTGAGGTTACCTGTGCTGCCTACGGTTACCTGTGTTGCCTGAGGTTACCTGTGCTTCCTAAGATTACCTGTGTTGCCTGACGTTACCTGTGCTGCCTAAGGTTACCTGTGCTGCCTAAGGTTACCTGTGGTGCCTAAGGTTACCTGTGCTGCCTAAGGTTACCTGTGCTGCCTAAGGTTACCTGTGCTGCCTAAGGTTACCTGTGCTGCCTAAGGTTACCTGTGCTGTCTAAGGTTACCTGTGCGGCTTGAGGTTACCTGTGCTGCCTGAGGTTACCTGTGCGGCCTGAGGTTACCTGTGCTGCCTGAGGTTAACTGTGCTGCCTACGGTTACCTGTGCGGCCTGAGGTTACCTGTGCTGCCTACGGTTACCTGTGCTGCCTACGGTTACCTGTGCTGCCTAAGGTTACCTGTGCTGCCTAAGGTTACCTGTGCTGCCTAAGGTTACCTGTGCGGCCTGAGGTTACCTGTGCTGCCTAAGGTTACCTGTGCTGCCTAAGGTTACCTGTGCTGCCTAAGGTTACCTGTGCTGCCTAAGGTTACCTGTGCTGCCTAAGGTTACCTGTGCTGCCTACGGTTACCTGTGCGGCCTGAGGTTACCTGTGCTGCCTGAGGTTACCTGTGCTGCCTAAGGTTACCTGTGCTGCCTAAGGTTACCTGTGCTGCCTAAGGTTACCTGTGCTGCCTAAGGTTACCTGTGCTGCCTAAGGTTACCTGTGCTGCCTAAGGTTACCTGTGCTGCCTAAGGTTACCTGTGCTGCCTACGGTTACCTGTGCGGCCTGAGGTTACCTGTGCTGCCTAAGGTTACCTGTGCTGCCTACGGTTACCTGTGCGGCCTGAGGTTACCTGTGCTGCCTAAGGTTACCTGTGCGGCCTGAGGTTACCTGTGCTGCCTAAGGTTACCTGTGCTGCCTACGGTTACCTGTGCTGCCTGAGGTTACCTGTGCTGCCTACGGTTACCTGTGCTGCCTGAGGTTACCTGTGCTGCCTACGGTTACCTGTGCTGCCTGAGGTTACCTGTGCTGCCTACGGTTACCTGTGCGGCCTGAGGTTACCTGTGCTGCCTACGGTTACCTGTGCTGCCTGAGGTTACCAGTGCTGCCTGAGGTTACCAGTGCTGCCTAAGGTTACCAGTGCTGCCTAAGGTTACCTGTGCTGCCTCACGCCTGACCTATCTCCTTATTCAATTGGTAACATTTATCTGTAATTAGGATTGTCCAGCGTGTGCTAAATTCTGTTAACTTTTATCCTTTAATGTGGACTTTAATTTGGTTATGCTCATGTGGGTTGCAGTAAATTTATTTCTTATCTTAAATTTAAGTTTTATTAACTACCATATTGTTACTTTACCTGCTACACTCTTCACTCTCATTAGGCTACTTCCCAGCCAAGCCTACTTAAAGTTATTCATTAATTACAGGTTATCCATTATCATTTGGCTCAGTTATTTCATTCATAATACTATATTTTTGGTAGTATTACTTTGATGTATATTAAGTAGATCATACTTTTGTTTATATTAAGCAAATTTAACGTTTGCTTATATTAATTAATTATTAATTTAATTAACAAATTTATTCAAGTGTGAGTATCAATCACCCTACCCAAAAATGCTAAAACACTGCCGAATTGCTTTTATTTTAATTTGGATGGTGCTTTCCAAAATCATCAGAACAAATGGGGGACATTTGACAAGCCGCTAGCTTCCTGTCCTCGTTGAGGCCACTAGAGTGATAGTGGCCTCAGGAAAATCAAAAATATCTTTAACCCAAATGCCGAACCTTTCTCTTCCATGTTGTTGGTGAAACAACCGGTAGTGGAATATATAATATTTGCCCATTAGTGTTGTAAACGTTTTACGAAGCAAATAACATTTTAATATTTATCATAGAGCAGTGCATCTTTAGGCAACTTATTACACACATAATATGATCGGATATTTCCCATTTTTTAGTCTCAGTCTCTCTCTCTGTCCAACCACTTGGACTGGACGGTAGAGCGACGGTCTCGCTTCAGGGGCCATGGTAACCGAAAATCCGATGAAAAATGGAATATTTACGAAAAATTACGAAAAATACTACAACGTTCTGGCAACACTGTGGTCCAAACCGTTTAATGATATCTTGAAAATTAACGTAATTAGAGTCAAATTTCCCGCTGCAACTTTCGTGAATCTGGTCCTCGCGCGCGGGGTATTGTATCTTACGTTGTAGAAGTCTTATTTTTCGTAATAGCGTTGAAAATAACATGTTATGCATAAAATGAATATAAACTCACTCATTGGCAAAAGTATCGTAAGAGAGAGAGTGCTGGTACTGGCTAAGGCCCTCAGTGACTGTCTGTCTCTCTTGGAGAGAGGATATATCGCTGACGCGCTCACAATATCTCTCAGAACTCATGCTATTATTGCTATTTGTACTGCAATATGACTTACCAAACGAACAAGAGGAAAGCATTGAAAGCTAGATGCATGCGAGCTCTCCATAGAAGGTACGAGCTGGCTCATACTCGCAGTCACGAGTGACCGCGAATAATAGTATCTTGTCGCGCGCGCTACGCAACTCCAACTTTTACAACTAGATCTGGTTTCACAGCCTTTATTTATTATTCAATTTACATGAAACTTGCACATTATATGGAGAGTTTACGCCTCTATAAACGCATGTCATTATTCTTATCTACGTAGATTTATTGATTTTATAAATAATGATACACTTCATTTTGTTGCATACGTTTTTGGGAAACTTTTATAAATCTGTATTATTGCACTAAATACATCTGGGATAATGATGTGACATGCAAATCTTTATTATATAGTAAGGTCATACCTGCGTGTCGTAGAAATGATTTTGGTTCACAATTGTGGGCTGTGAAATCAATTGAACATGGTTGAAAAATTCAATTTATTTTTTTTTTTTCTCCGTCTCTATTTAGGCTGAGATGCTGAAACTTGGCCTAGGTGCAGCACCTTTCACATGTATCAGGATAATAAATTATGAATACCCTACAACAATTTTTTAAATCCTGGTACCATGGCCCCTTCATTCAGGTCGGCGTTCAATCCCCGACCGTCCAAGTGCTTGGGCACCATTCCTTCCCCCCGTCCCATCCCAAACCCTTATCCTGACCCCATCCCATTCAGTGCTATATACTCATAATGGTTTGGCGCTCTCTTCTGATAGTTACCTTTCCCCCTTCTCTCTCTCTCTCTCTCTATCTCTCTCTCTCTCTCTCTCTCTCTCTCTCTCTCTCTCTCTCTCTCTCTCTCTCTCTCTCTCTCTCTCTCTCTCTCTCTCTCTCTCTCTCTCTCTCTCTCTCTCTCTCTCTCTCTCTATCTTGTAATATACATACTACTACATCCTGAATATTGGGGTATAATTAGGTCTTGATACCATTATTCGTATAAGGTAATTATCGGGATAAAGCACTGTGATGTTACGACCATATAGCTTAATGTTAAGAAATAACATAAAGAATCAACTATATTAGCAAATGTAAATGGTTGCAAACCACATTTAACTTGATAAAACGCTGTGTGATAATTAAATATTAATTTTATCGTTTACATAAAAGAACAATAAACAAATAATCACAGAAGTAGAGCAATCTCCCTTTTTCACAAATTTGAATTTTACCTACATTATCTACTATCTAATATTTACCTATTATTATCTACTAATCTACATTAATTTTTTATCACTGCTCCACATTATTTTTCTTTCGATAGCAGTGTAGATTATATAAACTAGTGTGTGGTGTTCTGAACAATGAGAATCGTCGTTACAAAGTGCCTATTCATTCATAATCTTACCCAATACTACGATAACAATAAGAGCGACGTTGCCATTTAGCACTTTCCAAGAAACTGCGGTAAAGGAATATATTTCCTTGATTCGGCCAGATAAGTAGACACCACTTCTTAGTGATGAGTTTCGAGAGCACATGGGGTAAGCCCACACATCTAGGAAGGGCATGTGGAAAATTCCACTTATCATATTTATAATTTACCTCAGAATCATATCTACTGATGATTTAAGGATCATCTGTGTCTACATTAGCAGCCTACATTGCCATTTGGCCAAGTACACTACTGAGTTCAATGTCTATATTAAATTGTAAATATGATGGCAAGAATCTAGAAGCGCCCTGATTATCAAAAATATTGCTAGAATCGAAATAATGGCTTCCAGTGAGCTAATATCAAAATCCTTAATAAAGGACAAAAGGTACTATTGTAACAAACTAGGTTTGTTGTAGGAATTATTCAGTATGGTTTCTCATAGACTATGGGGGTTTGGAAAGTTTGGTGTCAAGTGGTAGTTCACCTGACTCTGGAAGCACAAGGCATCTCCCTTGGGGCTGGCGGTTTAGGTCACAAAATGGCCGGCGTCTGTCTTGAGCAACATATAATGAATTAGTTTACAGAATTCAGTAATTTAGAGAAATTTAAGTCTCCATTCGAATTGTACTCAATAGTATTCTGTTTAAAGTATCAAGAGTATCCTCAATTGTCGGAATACTTTAGTAAGTCACCATCACTAACGTCACTAGCCGGGACTAGACTTGGTCGCGGAGCAATTTGTGCGACCTAGGTCATAGGGGTCACCAAAGCCTTCCACATTTAGTTATTCTCAAAGGTCAAATAACCATTTTGTAATTGAAAATAGCTCTTCCCTTAGATGCCTGTGCAATTACCTTCAGTTCAAAAGAGTTCAACCATCTGGGTCATTCAGTACAACAGATTAGTTGTTCAACTTAAAACTCCTGCTAGTAAACTTAGTAAGCCAGGCGTAGGAATACCCCCTCGGGCTTCTGTGTTGGGCAGAGTGAGGAAGGTCAGTGTGGACCGGTCATCAACTGAGGGAAGTCATCCACTCTCACCCTCTCCCTATATAGATCAGCATTACATCTAGCTGGTTGCAGTCAAAGGTAGAGTCTGCTGTAGTTTTGTATTGGGAATTAGTTCATTTCATGCCTCTAGGAAGTGTTCACTATAGGGAGCGCTTTTATTTAGATTTTGTTTAGCTTTTGTTAAAAAAAATATTTAGTTAGTAATTTGCAGTTTTATTATTTCCATTGTCTCATGTCCTTGTCACGTGGTCTCCACGAGGCTCAGTTTTAGTTGGCCGCAAAGTCTAATAAAGCATAAGAGTTCAGCTATCACTTTCTTTGCCATAATTTACCACACTTAACGTAGATTCTTCCCTCCTATTCCAAATAACTGGGGATCAAGCCCCAAGGTAAATTGAGAGCATAATTGGTCCCGACCCCGGTTATTGCTCCCCGTGTTAATGGTCTGGTGGTTGCAGTGTAAAGGAGATTCTAGAGTTTGCTAGGGGTCTAGTTATACGTCGTGAGGCTGTAGAATCTTAGCCGGTCAAACGGCTTAAGACCACGTGCCGTGGGATTCGTCTTAGAGTAGTGGCTCTGGGGTCCCTTGCATTGAAGAGAAATAAATCAGAATACGGGTAGAGGTAAGGGGTAAAGGACGGAGACGATACCCCTCCCCCCTCTAATGTTACAATGGTGCACAGCGGTGGTTTCACCAATTTTGTCAAAAATTGTTGAAAGGCTCATGCGTCTAGCCATTCGGACATGTGCGTAGGTGTTAGGGAGGTCAGCCGTGGGCCCACGAACGAAGATTAGCGGTTCACCCCAACAGTGCGATGGAGTGGGGTTGGCGAATTTTGGGGTCGTGAGGGGCAGATACGATTAAGGATTAGTTAGTAAGTTAGGCTGTTAAGATTTATTGGGTAAGGAGACCGCTCCGAGTTGATTGGACTGGGTTCCTTACTCGACCCATTGCAATTGATTCAGAGGTGTTGGAAGCCACCATACTCTCAACAGCAGTTCCTTGTGGGGTGCCTGGGTGGATTTATCTTTGGGACGCCAGGAGATTTATCCGAGGGCGTTGTTAGGCGACCCAAAACGCTAGGATAAACGTTAAATCCGTGAAGGGGGTTGCGGCTGCCGAGTGACGGGCTAGTATACTACCTAGCACCGATTCAACGACTAAGTGATCGCACACTTAGTGGAGGTTGAGTCGAGTCTAGTTTAATTGTTGCCGAAAGGAGCGTGCTGCTCTGTTGGAACCTAGATGGTCGAGGCCCCTAGGCTAGGTGCAGTACGGCGAGCCGGTAGGAGCGATTATAGGATTAAGTCGAGTGAATCTTCGAATTAAGTATAGTTAAATTTATATAACGTATTTCCTTGTATTTGTGTTTTTCTAGTTATTATAGTTTTTCCCTAAATTCAGTCCCCTGTTATAAATTTTCCCAAGTGTTCAGTATTCTCCCTTGTAAATTAGCCTAAGTCCATAAATTTATTATTTCTTTCCCTATTGTATTAGTCTAAGTCAGAGGCGTGTTTTCTAGAGCGTAGTTAATCCTCTGGACTTAGGACTACATGTCGGTCACTATCGTTACAGTGAGTGAGTTTATGTTGTTAAGTGATAGTGATTTTCGTTGTAAATGTTTGATCGAGTTCGTGGAAATATTTCTAAGTGTATTTTGGGATAGGTTTTAAGTCCACGTCAGGAAAGTCGTTAACTGTGATTAAATCGTATTCGCGGATCACGTGTATGATCTGGGCATAATTAGGATTCCCCCAGTCGACGTGAGTGATATTTTTCTAGTTTTACCAGCAGGAGGGTCGAATTTGTGTTTTTTTAGACTTAGAAAAAATTTGTTGGAAACGTAGGTGGAAAAATTTCTAAGTCCAACTTGGGCTAGAATCGGACTTCTTGGTGAAAATTCGAATTTTCATGTTTTGTGTGTGTTCCAGGGCCGGTATTACTCTCTAGTACACGCAAGGGACGATCTTAAGCATTAGACAGCGATAATTACATTTTTGCCGAATTTCGTTATTTTCGAGAAAATCGTGTTGTGATTTTTGTCAAGAGTCCAGTTGAGATGAAAACTTTGGATTTTGACGAAAATCAAATTAATGAGTGTTGAGACCGCCCGAAGTGTCTGTATTGTTCTGTGTACATCGCCAGTATTAAGTAATAGCGCATTTATATCTGTGAACGAGAAACTCATTTTTGGCGAATTAAGAGAGTTTTGCGATGTTTGAGTGATAGATTTTTTTCTGGGTTCAGAATTTTGTCAGAGTACAGTAGTCAAGTAAAAACGCAATTTTTCGGTGAAAATTCCATTTTAGTAAGCAGATACATGTCCTGGGTGTCTATATTAATCGCTAGAGCGGTTTATTATCGTAAAACTAGTTATTTTCCTCCAGATATAAAAATTTTGATTTTTAAGCGTTTAAGCGAAAAAGTGCGGGACTTTCTCTTTTTTTTAGCGCAGCTGGTCCCACTCCATCATTCATCAATGGCCACGTGGTTCACTTAAAGTGCGTCTAAAGTAAAAGTACAGTAAATATTCTTTATTAGACCATCACGAGTGCAGCGCATTACTTACTTTATTTTTTTTAATTGTTTTTATAAAAAAAAGATTCTTTAATTTTTTTTAAAGTAAACGACTTAGTTTTGGTAATAGAACTTCGGATTATTTCGCGATCGGACACGAGTGCGGGGCAGACGCTTCATTCATTTGTTTCCCCTTCAGCGGTTCTCTCGATTAATCGTCGTTTTCCTATTTTTGGGAATGTAGTTAGTTTTTTTGTCTCTTTCGGAAAGAGAGCTGTGATTTTTTTGTTATTTGTGTAAGATTTCGGTTGTAGTGAGAATCTGGATCGAGTGTGAATTAAATGGTAGTTACGAGAGGCATGGCGCACCGGGAATTACAGGGAATGTTTAACCCAGATAGTGAACAGTCAGTAGGAACCAGGGGGAGTGCACGCTTAGAGAAGACCACCTCTTCCGATACTACGGGAGATCTGGTGGACCGCTCAGGTAGCCTAGCAGACGTCACAAGTGGATTCTGTGGCACTGAGGCGACGGTGTCACGGGTTCTGCAAATGACTGGGCAGTCGAGGGTATCTTCACATTCCGGTACAGACACGGTAAAAGACATGAGTGGGGAATCACTCGAGGATTCGTCCCAAGAGTGGGGGGTGCCGTCTTTGGTTCCCCCACCGACGACATCGACGCCATACCAGCAGGGGATACAGGGTGCTGGACAGGGGGCAACAGTTAGCGTGGTAGGCCGTCCCACTCCGTTAAGTGGGGAACATGACCAGCAACCTGTTCAATTAGGACATGATCCACACCAAGAGCAGGAACTACCTCAAATAACACCAATACCACAACATCCACTTATACCTCACCCATCACTACAACAACCCCATCCCACCCAACCCCAACCTCAACTCCTATACCAACCCCAGGCCACCCAATACCTACTCCAACCACAGGCCACCCACACCATACCCCAACCTCTTCCCCAACCCCAGGCCACCCCATGCCTACTCCAACCCCAGGCTACCCACACCATACCCCACCCTTTTCCCCAACCCCCAGGCCACCCACACCATACCCCACCCTTTTCCCCAACCCCCAGGCCACCCAATACCTACTCCAACCCCAGGCCACCCACACCCAAACCCAACCTCAATCCCTACCCCAATCCCAGGCCACCCCATACCTACTCCAACCCCAGGCCACCCACACCATACCCCACCCTTTTCCCCAACCCCCAGGCCACCCAATACCTACTCCAACCCCAGGCCACCCACACCCAAACCCAACCTCAATCCCTACCCCAATCCCAGGCCACCCCATACCTACTCCAACCCCAGGCCACCCACACCATACCCCAACCTCAACCCCTACCCCAACCCCAGACCACCATACCACAACCTCAGCCCCTACCCCAACCCCAGACCACCATACCCCAACCTCAACCCCTACCCCAACCCCAGACCACCCCACACCTATCTCAACCCCAACCTCAACCCCTATACCAACCCCAGGGGCCACCCACTTCCAGTAGCCTCGCGTCACACACACCAGGAATTATGAGTCTGATTCCCAAGATGACTCTGCCGATACTCAGAGGTACGGAGTGGCCGTCTAATAAGGAGCAGCAACCGCCGAGTGGAAGCCTGGCTTTCGCAGATTAGTGCGATGCTGGAGGCTGTCCCAAATGATGGTCTTAAAATTACTCTCGCTATGGGGGACTTGCGTGGACGTAGCCTGTCCACTGGCGAGGTTGACAGAGTTCCGGCACCTGACGACATGGCCTCAGTTTGTCCAAGCGATTAGGGACAGGTTTAAGGAGAAGGTGTCGGCAGATGAAGTTCAGATTAAGAGGGATGACTGCAGCACCATCAAAGATTTCGGGACGTTGTTAATGAGTAGGGTTGACGGTCTTACTCAGGAGCTGGGGTACAATGAGAGTCAGGCAGAGCGATTAGCCAAACAGTTGTTCTGCAGAGCGTTACCTTCTGCTATGGGGCCATTTATATCTGCAGAGGGAGCGTTATTGAGTTTTAAAGAACTCGTCCAACATGCCGCCGTAGTATTAGATTTAGAGATGCGCACGGAGAAGACTGAAGCTCCGTCGTCCCCATACCTTGAGGTTACCTTGAGGTGCTTCCGGGGCTTAGTGTCCCCGCGGCCCGGTCGTCGACCAGGCCTCCTGGTTGCTGGACTGATCAACCAGGCTGTTAGACGCGGCTGCTCGCAGCCTGACGTATGAGTCACAGCCTGGTTGATCAGGTATCCTTTGGAGGTGCTTATCCAGTTCTCTCTTGAACACTGTGAGGGGTCGGCCAGTTATGCCCCTTATGTGTAGTGGAAGCGTGTTGAACAGTCTCGGGCCTCTGATGTTGATAGAGTTCTCTCTCAGAGTACCTGTTGCACCTCTGCTTTTCAACGGGGGTATTCTGCACATCCTGTATGTCTTCTGGTCTCATGTGATGTTATTTCTGTGTGCAGGTTTGGGACCAGCCCCTCAATTATTTTCCACGTGTAAATTATTATGTATCTCTCCCGCCTGCGCTCAAGGGAGTACAGATTTAGGCTCTTTAGTCGGTCCCAGTAATTTAGATGTTTTACTGAGTGGATTCTAGCAGTAAAGGATCTCTGCACGCTCTCCAGGTCAGCAATCTCTCCAGCTTTGAAAGGGGCTGTCATTGTGCAGCAGTACTCCACTCTAGAGAGCACATGCGTTTTGAAAAGTATCATCATCGGTATGGCATCTCTAGTGTGAAAAGTTCTTGTTATCCAACCTGTCATTTTTCTTGCAGTTGTGACGGCTACTTTATTGTTTTCTTTAAAGGTAAGGTCTTCCGACATGAGTACACCCAGATCCTTTACATTGCCTTTTCGTTCTATGTTATGATTTGCCTGAGTTTTGTACGTGGTTTCTGTTTTTATACTTTCAATTTTTCCGTAGCGCATGAGCTGGAACTTATCCTCGTTAAACACCATATTATTTTCTGTAGCCCATAGAAAGACCTGATCTACATCTGATTGGAGGTTTGCCGTGTCCTCTATGTTGCCAACTCTCATGAAAATCCTAGTGTCATCTGCAAAGGATGATACAGTGCTATAGGTTGTGTTCTGGTCTATGTCCGATATGAGGATGAGAAAAAGTACTGGAGCAAGCACAGTACCCTGGGGAACTGAGCTCTTCACGGTTGATGGGCTGGATTTTATTTTGTTGACTATTACACATTGGGTTCTGTTAGTCAGGAAATTGTAGGTCCATCTGCCTATTTTCCCGGTAATTCCTTTTGAACGCATTTTATGTGCAATAACACCATGGTCACATTTATCAAAAGCTTTTGCGAAATCTGTGTAAATTACATCAGCGTTTTGTTTGTCTTCCATAGCATTTAATGCCATATCATAGTGGTCCAGCAACTGCGACAGGCAAGAGCGCCCTGTTCTGAAACCATGTTGTCCGGGGTTATGGAGATGCTGTGATTCCATGTATTTTGTGATCTTACTTCTTAGCACTCTCTCAAAAATTTTTATGATGTGCGATGTTAGTGCTATCGGTCTGTAATTTTTTGCTTCTGTCTTATTTCCTCCTTTATGGAGTGGTGCTATCTCTGCTGTTTTTAGTATGTCAGGGATAACGCCAATATCTAGGCTTTGTCTCCACAGAATGTGAAGGGCCTGCGATAGTGGTTTTTTACAGTTCTTGATGAATATGGAGTTCCAAGAATCCGGGCCTGGTGCAGAGTGCATAGGCATACTGTTTATGGCTTCTTCAAAATCTAGTGGGGATAGGGCGACGTCTGATATATGATTTGATGTTGGTATCATATCCATGAAAAATTCATTTGGATTATCAATCTTTAGTGCATTTAATGGCTCGCTGAAAGGAGAGTCGTACTGCTTCCTCAGTAACTCGCTCATTTCTTTGTTGTCATCGGTGAAAGTTCCATCTCCCATTCGCAGGGGCCCGATACTAGATGTGGTTTTTGATCTTGATTTTGCTTAGGAGAAAAAATATTTCGGATTTCTCTCTATTTCACTGATGGCCTTTTGCTCTCTTTGCCTCTCCTGGGTTTTGTATGATTCTTGTCGCTTGAGTTCAATTGTTTCTATTTCTCTACCTAACCTTCTTCGCCGTTCTTGAGATAGGGTGCGACTCTCAAGTTGTACCGCGATTCGTTTTCTTCGCCTATATAGGGAACGACGTTCCCGTTCCAATCTGCATCTCTTTCTCTTTTTTCTTAGGGGTATGCAGTTTGAACATATTTCTAGTGCTACTGAGCTTATTTTTTCCAGGCACTGGTTCAGGTTTGCATTTCCTAGCTGTTCTTCCCAGTTTATTTCTGTGAAGTCCTGGTTTATTTGCTCCCAGTTTATCCGTTTATTATTGAAGTTGAATTTGCTGAAATCTCCTCCACCGGGAATCTGGACTGTTTTTGAAGGTCCATTCCCCATGGTTGTCAGAACTTCAATTAAGTTGTGATCTGAGTAACAGGTATTTGTAATCATTATGTTCCCGATCAACTCATCATTATTAGTGAAAATGAGGTCCAGCGTGTTCTCCTTCCTAGTTGGTCCTACTATTTGCTGGTTTAAGGCAAACCTATCGCACATCCGTAGCAGGTCATTTGCATGTGCCTGTTCATTTAGGCTACTTCCTGGTATTCTTTCTGATATTACTGTATTAGCCAGGTGCTTCCATTTCAGGTGCCGTAGGTTGAAGTCCCCAAGCACGATGATGTTCGGAGCTGGATTTGTGAAGCAGTGTTCTATTTTCATTAGTTGGTCTTTAAACTGCTGAGGGTTTGCCTCCGGTGACTTATATACAAGGACAACAACTACATTTAGGTTCTCTATTTTGACTATCAGCACTTCCACCATATCATTTGAGGTGTTTAGCAGCTCAGTACAGATGAGTGTGTCTTTGATGTAGAGGATGACCCCACCCTGAAGCCGGTGTTTCCTATCACATCTGAAGAGATTGTATTCTGAGATCCATATTTCACCATCAAGGTAGTCCTTTGTGTGAGTTTCCGTTAGGGCTGCAAACACTGCATTTGCCTCATGAAGGAGACCATCTATAAAGTGAACTTTGTTGGATTTGTGTGTTTTTATACCCTGGATGTTGGCAAATATAAATGATGTTATCGTGTTAGTGGAAGTGCTGAATGCTTTACATGGTGTTAATATCTGAGGCTCTGGTAAGGAGGCCACTGTGTTTGCGTCCTCTCTAGCATTTGACCGAGTTGGTGGTAGAGTCTGGTCATTTTTAGCCATTCTTCTCCTCCTCCTCTTGCTAAAATATTATCCCTGTCGATGGAGTAGTGGCTGTTTTCATAGTGGTAGTCTGTCGATTTTATTCGCCTGGTACCTCTTATATGAAAAGCTGGACATTCATCATTGAAGCACTCTTTCCTGTCCAAAGAGTTCTTGCAAATTTCTGGGTGAAAGAATTCACAGCTTTTGGTACATTTACCTGTATTGAGGAGGTTTCTGCACTTTCTAGGGTGATCGTGTGTACATGTTCCATTTATTCTTCCCGATTCCCCATGCTTACAGGTAGCCCATTTGTAATACCAACAGATTTTGGGGCCATGTTTTGTTTGTTTCCCTTTGCCAGGGACCGCACTCTGCTGCGGCGTCCCCAACACTGTGCCCTGCTCCGGTGCCTGTGACACCGCGCTCTGCTCCGGTGCCCGTGACACCGCGCTCTGCTCCGGTGCCTGTGACACCGCGCTCTGCTCCGGTGCCTGTGACACCGCGCTCGGCTCCGGGGCCTGTGACACCGCGCTCCGCTCCGGAGCCTGTGACACCGCGCTCTGCTCCGGTGCCTGTGACACCGCGCTCTGCTCCGGTGCCTGTGACACCGCGCTCCGCTCCGGGGCCTGTGACACCGCGCTCCGCTCCGGAGCCTGTGACACCGCGCTCTGCTCTGGTGCCTGTGACACCGCGCTCTGCTCCGGGGCCTGTGACACCGCGCTCTGCTCCGGGGCCTGTGACACCGCGCTCTCTCAGGGGTCCCCGACTCCGCGCTCTGCTCAGGCGCCGCTGCCACCGAGCTCTGTGCCACATCTGGTTGTACCTTGGTGTCATGTACAGTTTGTTTGAAGACGTTAGAAATTGCTATGCAGGCATTAATTAGTAATTCTCTGTTTTCGGCGGGAGTTTTATCCAGGATTTCCATCAATTTCAAAAAAGTTACATCATCCTTTTTGCAGAGCCAGTACACAGAGTGGTCACTGGGACCATTTCTCCTTGAATTGTTAGTCATGTTGGCACATTTTTTGTGTATGGCTGCTGAACAGAGTTGGCATTGAAAGCTCTGTTGGTAATCTACCTTCATGTTGCATTCTATGCACGTTTTTATCAAAGCCATTTTTGGACACTTCTGTTCAGTGGTGATGGTCTTACAAGGTCTTACAAGGTGGGGTGTTGACCGTTGGGGGTTGACCGTGGGTATTGACCGTCGGTGTTTACCAACTTGAGACAGGCCTGGAGGAGGCTGTATGGAAGGCCAGTGTTGCTACCACGTGGCGCACTCTTAATTTGTTTTGTTCACTTGTTAGATTACATTACTTGCATTTTCCCACTAGTTATCTTACAGCGGAGGCGTCTAGTTTCTGTGTCTGGGCACTAGTTACCTGAGTACGTTACACTATTTGAAAAAATACACACACAGAGGGTACTGGGGTGGGCTTACCTCCAAATGGCCCTTGTTTACATACACACGACGGAATTATTTTGTGTATAATTTGTTCACTTGATATTAAAATATGTTATCCTAATTTTTGTTATAATAGAGACAGGTTTTGCATAGAGAGCTTAGCACTACGGGCACTGATTACTTGATGTTTCAATAGCGAGAGATGTGATTTATTGACGACTTGGCAACTATAGCCTAAGGCCTCCTGGCACCACGAGGGCAGGCCTTGACTACACACGAATTTCACTTATTTTATTAACGCCCATACGTAGAGGCGTTACGCAAAGGCGAGGGGGAAAAGACGAATAACTGTGGCGCGGGTTCGTCAGGCAGGAAGCAGACCATAGCTGCACCTTCAGGCCACCTAGCACGAGGTACCAACAGAGAACCGCGGACATGTTACTCCTGCGGGAAGCGCGGACACATACTGAGGGATTGTCAAGTTGTTAGTACGAAAGAATGAAAAAAGGCCCCTGGTGATAGTAGGCCTACCTTTGACGTGAAAGTGGAAGGTATGAGATTGACAGCTTTTGTTGATACGGGAAGCCAGGCAACTCTAATTAAAAAGTCAGCCTTCAGCGATTTTAAATATGCACGTCTTAAACTCAGCGCAAAGACATTAACAGCGGTCAATGGGGAAAAGATTGAGATCGTGGGTCAAGGTACCGTTAATTTTGAAATTGGTGGGAAATTGCAACCTCACACATGTACGATCGTAGAGAACCTTGATTTTCCGGGTCACATCTTAATGGGGACTGATTTTCTGTCTCGATTTGATTATTCTTTGTCTGCTCAAAAAGGGGCTAGGAACTGCAGGTTGCAGTTGGGACAGACTTCCTACCCAGTGGAGATGATCGACCATCCCCCAGTGGTAGCTTCAATTAAGAGGAAGCAAAAATATAATGCGCACAATCCAAAATTTATTTTTAAGTCTCTTCCAGACACCGACAAGAGGTCATGCGCATTGCATGCATTGACCATACAGAGTTGCCCACCACATTCTGTTAAATTTATTAAAGTGGCCGTGGGACGTCACATACAACCAGGTACCACCCTTCAGGTGGTTGGGAGATGTGATAGTTTATTAATTCCTCATCATTTAATTGTAGTGCTCGATAAAGGTGCACTCATCCCAGTTGTCAATCTTTCACATAAGACTTTTCGCTTCAGGGCAGGTGATAAGGTATCTCAGGGAACCTTGGTGGAGGACACAGAAATATTTCACCATGAGTCAGCTGAGACGCCAACCGTCACCGCACAATGTAGTGCATTAAACATGACAGAAAATAAAACACCATTAAAAGTACATTACGAGACGAGAAATGTTGCACGTAATGTAGAAGAGGTAGAGAAATTAATTTCAGCACTTGATTTGCAACATGTTACACAGGCGGATAGGAAGTCACTCAGAGGAGTTTTGCAGAAATTCCCTAAATAGTTTGCGACAGAGATTGACCAGATTGATCTCCTCGATAAGATTGAGCACACCATTCCAACTGGCGATCATTTGCCCGTGTACACAAGACAGTGGAGGTTGCCGGAACAGGCAAAGAACATTATCAGGGAGGAGTGCCAGAAGATGTTGAGGCAGGGCGTGATAGAGCCTAGTACGTCACCATGGCTCTCTCCTGTTGTGCTAGTTCGTAAACCGGACGGTAGTTACCGCTTTTGTGTTGACTACCGGAAGGTGAACGAAATAACTAAGGGTGATGTGTATCCGTTGCCCCGAATACAGGAGATAATCGATCAATTTGGTGCTGCTAAGTATTTCTCAACTCTTGTCGCGAAATCAGCGTATTGGGCGATTCCGGTGGCGGAACAGGATAGAGATAAAACAGCATTCTCGGATGGTAGGCACACTTACCAATTCCGTAGGATGCCGTTTGGTTTAAAGACAGCGCCTTCGTCGTTTCAGAGGGCCATCAACTTCATCCTCAACCCGGTCCTGGGTAGGCATTCATTAGCGTACCTGGATGATGTTGTGATATATTCCAGGAAGTTTGAGGAACACCTACAGGACTTAACTGAGACGTTGACTTTGTTAGATCAGGCAGGTTTCAAGCTTTATGTTCAGAAGTGCACCCTGGCATTCCAGAAATTAAAATTTCTGGGGTTCCAGGTGTGCCCAGACGGTATCCGACCTGACCCAGACTCTTGCCGCGCCATTGCTGACATGCTTACTCCAAGGACAGCAAAGGACGTGCGTAGGTTTTTGGGGCCGGCCGAATATTTTCGGCGTCATATTGAAGGTTTCGCTGGCATTTCAGCACTCTAGACTGATCTGACAAAGAAAAATGCGAAGTTTGTTTGGAAATCTGAACATGACGAGGCCTATCGCAAACTGAAGGACCAACTAATTACGACACCGGTATTGGCTATTCCTGATTTCGATAAAGAGTGGGAAGTGCACACTGACGCCAGCGGTATAGCTATTGGCGGGTGCTTAATTCAGCGAGATGCGGATAATTTACCCCATCTGGTAGCCTATTTTAGTAGAAAGGTCAAGGGATCTGAAGTTCGTTATTCGGCTACGGATCGGGAGGCACTGGCAGTAGTAGAGTCAGTTAGGTATTTCGAGTCTTACGTTTTTCAGCGTCATTTTGTAATTTACACAGACCATCGAGTGTTAACACACTTATTTAAAAGCGAACAAAATGCCCACGAATGTCACGCTGGTCTCACGAACTTTCGGCCCATTCATTTCAGATTTTGTATAAGCCTGGTCCAGCACATGTTGTACCAGATACGTTGAGTAGAAACATAGCGTCAGTTAAAATTAACGAAAATATTGAAACAATTCCATTAGATAAAATGAGAGAATACCAGATGAGCGAGCCTAGATGGAAAGAGATCATTGAGTATTTAGAAGGAGGAAAATACCCTAAAAAAAGACCAAAAAATTACCTATTCATGATTTTGAGATGAAACAGGGCGTCCTGTATTACGTTAATAGCCAGAATGATAGGGCAGTGTTTCAACTAGTTATTCCGGACGCGTTGCGGTCATCGGCGCTAAAGCTTGCGCATGCATCTAAAGTTGCAGGGCATCCGGGGGTCTTTAAAACCCACTTAAAGGCAAAGTCTCTATTTTATTTCCCAGGGTTACTTTCTGAGGTAATCCAATACGTGAAGTCGTATTGTCGTTGCCAGAGGAGGAAAGGTACAAGCTCCACTTCAGGAATTCCCTGAAATTCGTGAGCCTTTAGATCGTGTGGGGGCCGATTTGATTGATACATCAGTCATTCAGGGAATAGATACGTGTTGGTGCTGGTTGACCATCTGTCTAGGTACACTACACTAGTTGCATTATCTCAGAAGGATTCTCGTACGGTTGCAGATGCATTCTTGCGTAGGTTCGTTACTGTTTTCGGACCTCCTAAAGTTTTAGTCTCTGACCGAAGTCAAGAATTCAATGGGAATATATTTAGGGAAGTTTGTAGAATTTTAGAGACAATTTCACCTTTTACAACAGCCTCCCACCCACAAGCAAACGGCATGACGGAATGTACTAATTGTTCAGTCAAGGATATGCTTGCAATCCTTGCTGAACATGATGCGAACTCTAAGGATAAACACCTTCCCTATGTTCAATTAGCCTTGAATACTGCCATCCACCAATCTATTAACACCCAACCTCTTCCTTTGTTTACTGGTAATTCATGCAATTTCCCCTCAGGTCTGCTTAACAGACATAATGTTGCATACGGGGAGGACTATCCTTCAGAGGTCCTTGGAAAAATGAAAAATGCATGGAATAATGCGGCTGAAGCGTCCATGAAGGCACGGACTCGGTATGCTCATTTTTATGACAAGAAAGTGCGCCCTCTTGAGTTGACGGAAGGAAGCCATGTATTGAGAGTGAATGAGGCTGTGCCCACCAATCACAGTAGGAAACTAGCTCCGAGGTGGCGAGGTCTGTATAGAGTAGATAAGAGAGCGGGGCCGATTAATCTTGTCATAAAAGAAGTATTCGAGGACCAGGTGGAAAGGACAATTCATATAAATAAATTGAAACAATATCATGCTAGAGATTGATTGATTGATGAAGATTAAGCTTCCCAAGAGGTGGCACGGGCATGAATAGCCCGTAAGTGGTACAATTTTTTTTCTCAGTATTCTGAGTTTGCATTTAACCATCAAGCTGTTATCGCGGGGGAGGATACTGCTTCACAGTCTTTATGAGGGTGTCCAGCTGCTGGACACCTTTGTTGACCAGGAGAGTGGCTGTGTTGATGGCTTCAGGGTGGCCACTGCATGATTCAGGAACTCTTAAAGCTCTTCTAAGGTCATTGGTTGCTTCACATTCCAGAAGATAGTGAAGTAATGGCTTTTCTGTGACAGTTTGGCAGAAGATGCACTCTCTCTGTCGGGGTTCACCAATCTCCCAGTTGCATCTGTAACCTAGACGTTGTCTATATAACCTAACTGCTATTTCCCTGTGGATTCCTTTTGGGATATTTAACCTTTCTAATTTGGTTGCCTGAAGATACCATGTTGCAGATGGCGAACCTTCAGCTATTCTCTGGTGCAGGTAGGCTTTGTTGAGATGTGAGAGTTTTTTGGTGATGATGTTTCTTATGTTCTCTAGGCTGGGTTGAATTGTTTTATGTATCACTGGATGTCGAGTTGCCAATTTAGCAATTTCATCAGCTTTTTCATTTAATGGGATTCCAATATGGGATGGGATCCAGTTTAAGGTTATGTTGAGTCCTTTGCCTTTAGCGAATGCTCCAAGATACAAAATGGTGGTAATTATTTCTACATTATCTTTCCACTGTTTTTGTCCTAGTAATTGAAGTGCAGCTTTTGAGTCTGTGTGTATGATTGCATTTTGAGTGTTTTGTGCAATCACATATGCGAATGCCTGTTGTATGGCAAACAGCTCAGTTTGAGTTGATGATACTAGTCCTCCCAGTCTCCAATATGCCTGTACGCTGGCCGTGCAAAGAGCAGCGCCAGCACTCTCATATTCTGTGTCCACCGATCCGTCTGTGAAGATGTGGGTGGCTCCTGCTATGCTATACATTTGCTCTTCTATTATGCGCCTTAGGATTTTCGGATCATAGGCAGCCTTTTTCATTGGGAGACTTTCTATTACTATTTTGAAAGTAGGCTCTTCCCACTACGCGGAAGGAGTGTAATTTGGGTGTGGATGATCACCCTCTCTATCAAGAATCATGTTTTTTAAATGTAGTCTGTTTACGACTTTTCCTGCTCTTGCAACCCAAGAGTTTCCATTGTTTTGGCCTAGTCCAACCACCATGGCTGGTGGGGATTGGATCAGAAGAAATAATTATCTTACTGACAATTGTAGCTGTCCTTTGTGATATTCTTTCTTGTAGAGAGGGCAAACCCGTCTCCAGTCTGAGAGTTTCAAGCCTGGTCCACATGGGGGCTCCCAGTGCGGCTCTCATAGCATTGTTTTGGGCAACTTCAAGCTTTTTCCACTGTTGGTGTGATAGATTTGTGAGTGCAGGTGCGGCATAATCGATCACTGATCTGACTGCCTGTACATAGTATGTGCGAAGGACTTGCAGATTGGCTCCTCCAGAAAGGGAGGTTAGCGACCTGAGGATTGCCGTCCGGCCCGCAGCTCGCTCTCTCAAGTATGTGACCTCAGCATTAAAATTCATGTGTGTGTCCAGGATGATTCCTAGATACTGATAGGTGTCGACCCATTCAATTGGTTGACCCTGTACTGTGAGTTGGATGTTGGGCTTCGCTATTTTTATGGGCATGGCCTTTGACTTTGAGGGGTTCAGTTTGATCCCAATCTGTTTTGCCTCTTTACTGATGCAGTCTAAGCATTTGGGTGCAAGGCGCGCCGCATCCCTTCCTTTTATGATGATGACAAAGTCGTCCGCGTAGTTCAGCAGCCTGTAGTGATGTGGAAGTTTCAACCTCATTATTCTTTCCATTAAACAGTTGAAGAGAAGAGGGCTGAGAATACCTCCTTGCGCTGTACCATTTTCATGTCTTTTGTACTCAGAGACTGTGCCATGAAGTTTTACTCTTGCTTCTCTGTTTATGAGACAGTTTTTGGTCCAGGAGAGTAGGTTGCCTCTGACCTCTTTGTCAATGAGGCAGCAGAGAATAGCTGGGGCGCTAGCCAGTTCAAAGGCTTTTTCGAGGTCCAGGAATATCAGCATTCCTGGTCTGTCATTCAAGTGGGCTAACAGAGTTGTAATACATTCCACTGTGTCAATCCCTCTTCTATAGGCATACATATCATGGTGCAGTTTAGGCATTTTCCACTCCAGTGTGTTGAGTGCCATTCTGTCAGCCGTCTTGGCTGCACAGCTTTGGAAAGAGATGGGCCTGGGATTAGCTGGATCTTTGGGTTTTGGGATCGGCACTATGTCTGTTCTATTTCAAGCAGAAGGTCTAGTTTGAGATGTCCAGGCTAAATTAATTAACCTTAGGTATGCAGCGTCTCCCTCTGGGCCGAGGTTTCTAACAATTTTATAGGTTATTTTGTCGGCTCCAGGGGATGTATCCTTGGAGTTTTTCTTAGCCCGATTGAGCTCATCCAGTGTGAAGGGGACATTAGTGTCAGAGACTTCTTCACATGCTGTAAGGATTCTGTGCCACCTTTCTTCCTCTAGTCCGGTCTGTACTGCTAATACATCTGGTGGAAGTTGATTGCTGGCTGCTCTCTCTGCAAACCTGATTGCCAGTACTTCGGCTTCCTGTTGAGGATCCTTGGGGTGTGGAGCTTTAGGTGTTTTATTCCCTTTGGCTCGGTGAATTTGCTGCCACATCTCTCCGAGAGAGGTGTGTTCATTCAGGTGTGAACACCATTCCAGCCACTTTTGTTCTTTTATTTGTCTGGTCTCTCGATGCACATGTTCCTTGACCTCACAAAGTAAGATCCTGTTGCAGTCACTTGGCTGCTTTTTGTATAGCTTTCTTGTTCTGTTGAGTCTATGGTTGAGTTCTTTGACACGTTCGCAATAGTACCAATGATCTTTATGGTGTCTGGTGGACTGTTTTTTCAGTGGGATTGAGTGGTTGGCTGTACTTTGAATCTCTTAGACAAATTCTTGTTCTGCCTGATTAATGTCTTCGGGAAGATCATAGTTTCTTTGCCACTCTGAAATGAGGTTTTGAAATCGGTCCCAGTTTGCTAAAGCAAAGTTCCAGGCTTCAGATGGAGGCGGAGGTGGGGTGGGTAGGTCTAACTTAAAATCAATTTGGACCCCATAGTGGTCGCTTGTGAGTGTGGGCTCAACTGACCATGTTGCTGCATCTCTTAGGGAGGCTGAAACGAAGGTTAGGTCTAATCTGCCTCCTTGGATGTGGGTAGGTTCATTTTTGTTTAGGAATTGTATTTCTGGAAGCTGGTCTAGTAGATGTGTAATGAGAATGCCGGCTTCATTTGTTCTGTTCGAGCCCAGTGCTAATCGATGATGGGCATTAAAATCTCCACAAATGATTGTGTATGTTGTTGTCGCGTGTCCAAATAACACAGAGAGATCCATTTCAGCATGTGGAGACCTGTACACATTAAACACTTCAAGTTTGTCGTGTCTTAGCTCAATGGTAACTCCCATTACTTCTGTCCCTGCTCCACAATTGGGTAGGCTGGTTATGGACTTGGAGATCAGGTCACATTTTACATAGATTGCACATTCCCTGGATTACCCATTGATCCATGGAAGGAAGAAGCCTCGATAGCCTGAGATTTTAGGTTCTAATCCGGCTTGAAGCAAGCTCTCCTGTAGTATCAGGATGTCTATGCCCTTGGTTGCTGCTATGCATTGCAAGTGTTGCAATTTAGTGCGCAGTCCTTGCGCATTCCATTGCAGGATCTTTAGACCTCTAGGTTCTTGGAATTTGCTGATAATTCCGTGGTATCCATGGAGTCTGATGAACAAGTCATGGAAGTTGTAATTGGTGTATAGGTTCTTAGTGGACCTGAAATTGACTCATCAATGTCGCTTTCCGACGAGCTGGACTCTATCTGTTTTTTATGGGGGGTGTCTCCTGCCCTACTGTCTTGACGGTGTGGATATTACATCTTCGAATTTCTTGAGCTTGTGCTCAATTGTCTTCCGAGTCTCTGTGGTTTGCTTGATTCCATGTGATGACAGCAGACTTTCGATCAACTCAGTGACCAAAGTTTTGAGCATTGGCCAGACAGCGTCCAGTTCAGTGGGAGCACTATTTAATGCTGTGCAGATTTGAGGCCTAGTAGCTTTTAGACCTTTCTCGGTGGTAACTTTGACACTGGAATTGCTACTCCTATTGGCCCCAGTGTGCTTACTGGATGAAATGGGAGGCCGACTGCTTTGAACATGATTCTTGTGTCCTCCATCTTTCTTTTTGTCCTGTACAGAGGTCTTTTCACCCTTCACCATGGCCGATGGTGAAGGGCCGTGTGCCCCCTCTTCCTGAATGGGTAGACCCCACGCGGTTTATGTGGGCATGGGAGCTGGTATTCGTTTTGGTGGGGGTTTCGGCTCCGCTGTAGGCGTTGTGGGGTTCGTTTGAAGCCTTTTGAGCCTTTCAGGGCATTTCAAGTTCCAGGCATGATGTGCCTTGGAACAATTTGGGCACTTTGCCTGAACAGGGTGGTTTCCCTTGAGTTTATCAATACATGTTTTTGTGTCATGGGGCTGGCTGCAGACTCCGCACCTCACTGGGCGTTGGCAGCCATCTTTGTGATGCCCAAATCTCTGACATCTGAAGCATCTTAGGGGTTCTGGGGTGTAAGGCCTGTGTTGGAACACACCCCAGATTCCAAGGTCAAGTTTCTCCGGGATCCGTCCTCTTACTGTGAGAAGGACTTGTCGAGTTTCCTGTTTTGTGGTTCGTACTTGGCATCTCTCTGCTGACACCACATAGTTCAGCTTTTCGAGATGGCCAAGGGCCATATGCAAGGGATAGTGGAGGACAATGATTTTACTTATTTTATCCTCTGGTTTCAGTTCCTCACATTTTGCGTAATTTTTTAGAATCGTGGCGGGCGACTCATCTTTAGGCCTCAGAATGTATTCTCCTCTGAGATTAGGTTTTGCTCTGATCTGGAGCTGGGGGTACTCTTTTTCCAGGTCCACTACAGTAGCGTAGGAAGACTTACCTTCGGTGTGCTGCACTTTGAAGATTGGAAGCGTAGATCTAGTCTGAGGAGCTGGGAGAGCTGGAGAGATTAATGGGCGATGGGTCGTCATGGAGTGGCTTGTCCTGTTAGCCTTATTCACGTGATGCCACTCGCCGTCACTTTCAGAACTTGTATCCAGTATCGATGGTCTTTTCCTACACTGAGCAGCATTGCTGGATCGATTATAATTCAATTGGAATTCCATGATGAAATTCAAATGATCACTTGTGGAGTGGTCTGCTGAGTGAAGGTCTCTGTCTCACTTTGTGACTGACTGTGTCTCTGTGCTACTGGAGACAAAGTCAGTGTGGAGTTGGCTCACTGGGTGAACTGTGATGCTAGAGAGGAATTAGATCTGCCTTCAGCGGGTCTAGTTCCTGACTCAGAAGTGCTGACTCATGGCTTCACCGACGAGTCAGGAGACGAGGATGATTCATTATCATCGCTCATCAGTAGCCAGGTGCAGTCTCGCCACCCTATGGTGACGAGATCTCGCGCTGTACATTAACAGTAAAGTAACTTCCTTGGTTAGTATAAATTAGTATTCATTAGATTTTCCTGTAGAGGTAATGATGTGAACTATTACTTATACTTAACTCGGGTAGCAGCTCTTACCGTGCTCTGGGGTTCTACCTCCACCAAACCCAGAGTATATCTATGCTTCCGCTGTGTTGTGTCTGTCTGTTCCCAGGTCTGATTGGTACACCGACCCAGTTGTTCCAGCCACACGTGAACCCTTGTCTGTAAAGACCGAGGGGGGAGGCACGTTACACAAAGCCCTCCCCCCACCAGACCCAGTAACCATACATCAGTTACGTTGGGGGGTGACTGTCTAAGAGTCACCCGGCCGACGCCTCACGTCACTAAAGAGGTTGTCAGGGCCAGCGAGCTGTCCACATTACAGCAGCCACCGGATGTCACTACAACACCGGGGTAGCCGTCCCGAGGTCACCACTACCCACCTGCTGCGTCATCAAGACTGCAGCCATTCCAGCAGTGTTGGAGGAGAGGTCAAGAGATGGACGCCAGTAGCAGTACTCAAGAGCTTTCGCCGGAAGATTAATGATTACGTCGTCTGAAGTAACAGGAAAGCGGAACTAAGGCAGTCACAGGTGGAAGGCATGGTCTTCCTACAGAGTTCCGAGACTCGCCAATAGAAGGTCGTAAAATTGCCTTTTTTGGCCTAAAGTCGGCGGTACGAGGATATACACAGTTGGTGTTAACGGCCTAGTAACCTGGTGACCTCAAGAAACTCCTGAGATGACGTGAGCAATGATGGAAGACGGGATTCACCTGTTCTGCAAAAAAGCAACCCGCCTCAACGACCTTCTGACACCACTCTTGCTACGAGACACCGTTGGTACGTCCAGTCCTGCTCTGCTGTGGTCATCTGCGCCGTCAAATAACATCAGGACTGCTGTGTGAACTGTGAGTGATATGAAGACGTGTGGACTGTCGGGAGCCAGGTCAACAGTCGAAGCAACAGTATTTTACAGCTGTCACTTGGCGCTCCGCTCTACTACACTCTGTCGTCATTCAAGACTACCGGATGGAAGTACAAGAGGACCAGGTATCGACATCTCCGCATGGAAGAAGCAAGATCGACACCGCCATCGTCAGCAACTACATTCAGCGTTCATCAGCATCGATTTTTTGTTTAAATTACTCAATATGAACATTTGGGAAAAAGATAAGGTTGGCTCTGAACACCTTTATAAAGCAAATCTGGATACTACTGTTTAAATGTTGAAAAACAGATTTAGAATCACAACACTTGTTTAAATGTTGAAAAACAGATTTAAAATAAATATTATTCTGGTATAATGATATATGAAAATTTTACTCTATAAATTGGTCAGTAATTAAAATCAAAGCCCCTGTGTAATTGTCTAAGCCCAGAACAAACTGTCATGGAAAATATTGCTGTGCTATTTTTTTCAGAATTTTTGAACACAGGAGAGGCGGACCAATAAAAACATTGACACTTCAAGTGAGTGCGCACACTTGGGTGTGCAGTCAGCCGTAACCTGTGATATAGTTATACTAGATTTTTTTTATATATATTTAAATGTATGGAATAAAAACTAGGCGTGTTTTTATTAGAATGTCAAGATTGACATTGATTGGGGAGTGGATAGTACACGGATGTGAACTTCGTAGAGTTCAGTGGTACGCTCCCGGATGACTGAAAGTTCAGTCTGTAGATATATTTATGTTTAATGTTGAGAATTGTGTGTGTCCGGCTCTAGGGAACACACGTGGTTGGCTAGTGAAGAGCCAAGGAATTTTAATAGCTAGTCTTTGCTGTTAGATTAAGGATGTTTTATTTAGCTATGTCAGTAAGTGTAGGATGTATGTTTGCTGATGTTGGAGGATTGCTGTCACTTGACAGCCGAGACAGTGATGAATTTGAAAATGTTTATTGTGATGTTGCTGGACAATCTGATTGTCACTTTTCTTAGATAGGTTAGCTTTTGTTTGAGGCATGAGTTTGAGTTATTGAGGGTTTGGATACTAAACCTCGTTATTTTAGAGAAAATAACAAGGTTTACTAAATTACTTGTGCGGGGGGGGGGGGGGAGTGTAACAAACTAGGTTTGTTGTAGGAATTATTCAGTATGGTTTCTCATAGACTATGGGGGTTTGGAAAGTTTGGTTTCAAGTGGTAGTTCACCTGACTCTGGAAGCACAAGGCTTCCAGAGTCCAGCCCTTGGGGCTGGACTCTGGACTCTGGACCTAAACCGCCAGCCCTTGGGGCTGGCGGTTTAGGTCACAAAATGGCCGGCGTCTGTCTTGAGCAACATATAATGAATTAGTTTACAGAATTCAGTAATTTAGAGAAATTTAAGTCTCCATTCAAATTATATTCAATAGTATTCTGTTTAAAGTATCAAGAGTATCCTCAATTGTCGGAATACTTTAGTTAGTCACCATCAATGACGTCACTAGCCTGGACAAGCCTCGGTCGCGGAGCAATTTGTGCGACCTAGGTCATAGGGGTCACCAAAGCCTTCCACATTTAGTGTTTCTCAAAGGTCAAATAGCCATTTTGTAATTGAAAATAGCTCTTCCCTAAGATGCCTGTGCAATTACCTTCAGTTCAAAAGAGTTCAACCATCTGGGTCATTCAGTACAACAGATTAGTTGTTCAACTTAAAATCCCTGCTAGTAAACTTAGTAAGCCAGGCATAGGAATACCCCCTCGGGCTTCTGTGTTGGGCAGAGTGAGGAAGGTCAGTGTGGACCGGTCATCAACTGAGGGAAGTCATCCACTCTCACCCTCTCCCTATATAGATCAGCATTACATCTAGCTGGTTGCAGTCAAAGGTAGAGTCTGCTGTAGTTTTGTATAGGGAATTAGTTCATTTCATGCCTCTAGGAAGTGTTCACTATAGGGAGCGCTTTTATTTAGATTATAAGAGTGTAGAGGGCCACCAGCTAGAGAGGCCCCCACCACCACCACCTCATCTACCAAGTGAAATGTAACAACGTGTACTCCCTATCTGAGCAAGCTGTTAGAATTCTTTACAGCAAGCTGTGACATCGAATCATCATCATTAAGCTGTCAAACCATCATTAAAATATATAGTCTAGTCGTGGCAAGAGAGACACCATCTGGTTACTGTCAGATAGGCTCCGGTTCTCAATTCAGGATAAATTATTAATTGTTTTAGAGCATAGATTGGCCAATTAGAATGCTTTATAACATTAATACATCCATATATAAATTGAGTCATTAGGCAGCGAGGTAACGCCTCATCATTAATAAGTTCTGACTTTATTCGTGCAGTAACTGAACTTTTTATATTGTTCAATCAATCATTTAAATTTTAATATATATAAAATCATCATGTGTATATAATAATTTTATGCAAATTTACATACAGCTTATCCTTGTGTAATAAGGATAAGGTTGTGTTGCGCTAGCACATTATTATTGACTGATATATATTATTCCTAGGACTAGTCTAGACAATTTACATCGTTCAGATCTTAGATCATAAACCTTACCAGTGTTTGCAGTCATAGAGCTGTTTTATCATATCTTTGTATAAAATTACATGTTAAATGTGTGGGTTAACCTGCAGGTAATTTGTGGTTCAGTAATTGATGAACTAGATCAGCCTTAAGGACCCTACCTGCTACAGCCCATTACCAGAATTATGGTCACCGAGGAGTGGACTTACAACCCAGCATAGGAACCTTACCTTCAACTAAGAGAGCTTTTGGTGATGCACTTTATGTATTTACAGTAATAATTTAATTTTAAATTCATGGTTCTAGTAACGAGATTTTTTTGGTTCTATGAAATTCTCCTCGTTCAGGTAATCCTGGTATTTGTTCCACAGGGCGAAGGATGAGGTGAGGAGACAGTTTCTCCCCTTCTACCTCGTCGTCAGTGTTATCGTTAGAGACACATTCTTATCGATATTTATATATCTTATAAAGCCACCAGTCACGTGCAAACTTTCAGACAAATTTAATAAATGTGTCTTTAGGTATTGTATTGATGGGTAATCTATATCTGTAAAAGAATTGGTGTTTGTCTGCCCGAGGTTGGGACCCAATTCGTCCTTTTACAAGTTACGTCGCTTTTCGCTCGTATGTGCACTCATGCTAAAAATCGACTTAATTCAAAATTAAATCGGCTCGCAAAAGTGAAGAACTATTTCATTTTCTGTTTTGTGTCCTCTGACGTATGCTGTTATGTTAGGAGAGAAAACTTTCAATTAACGAGTTTCATTACGTTTTGAAAGCATAGGAGAACTTCCTGCCCTTTTAACCTACCAGAGGACCTTTAACTTGCTGTTTTGTAAAAGAAAAAAAGAGAAAAAATTATTTTCAATTATTATTCATTTTTAAATTATGGCCATATTTGGCGGCAATAGCACAAACGAGCAAAAAGCGACGTAATTTGCAAAAGAACAGGTTGCGGCAACCTCACAACCTTGTGCTCACTCACAGGTTGGTGGTCAGATGCCTGGGCCAAGCCTCACACTACCATCTGCTCACTCACAGTTTGGTGGTCAGATGCCTGGGCCAAGCCTCACACTACCATCTGCTCACTCACAGTTTGGTGGTCAGATGCCTGGGCCAAGCCTCACACTACCATCTGCTCACTCACAGTTTGGTGGTCAGATGCCTGGGCCAAGCCTCACACTACCATCTGCTCACTCACAGTTTGGTGGTCAGATGCCTGGGCCAAGCCTCACACTACCATCTGCTCACTCACAGTTTAGTGGTCAGATGCCTGGGCCAAGCCTCACACTACCATCGGCTCACTCACAGTTTGGTGGTCAGATGCCTGGGCCAAGCCTCACACTACCATCTGCTCACTCACAGTTTGGTGGTCAGATGCCTGGGCCAAGCCTCACACTACCATCTGCTCACTCACAGTTTGGTGGTCAGATGCCTGGGCCAAGCCTCACACTACCATCTGCTCACTCACAGTTTGGTGGTCAGATGCCTGGGCCAAGCCTCACACTACCATCTGCTCACTCACAGTTTGGTGGTCAGATGCCTGGGCCAAGCCTCACACTACCATCTGCTCACTCACAGTTTGGTGGTCAGATGCCTGGGCCAAGCCTCACACTACCATCTGCTCACTCACAGTTTGGTGGTCAGATGCCTGGGCCAAGCCTCACACTACCATCTGCTCACTCACAGTTTGGTGGTCAGATGCCTGGGCCAAGCCTCACACTACCATCTGCTCACTCACAGTTTGGTGGTCAGATGCCTGGGCCAAGCCTCACACTACCATCTGCTCACTCACAGTTTGGTGGTCAGATGCCTGGGCCAAGCCTCACACTACCATCTGCTCACCCACAGGTTGGTGGTCAGATGCCGGGGCCAAGCCTCACACTACCATCTGCTCACTCACAGTTTGGTGGTCAGATGCCTGGGCCAAGCCTCGCACTACCATCTGCTCACTCACAGGTTGGTGGTCAGATGCCGGGGCCAAGCCTCACACAACCATCTGCTCACTCACAGGTTGGTGGTCAGATGCCGGGGCCAAGCCTCACAACCTTTTGCTCACTCACTCAAAAATAAATATTACAAATACCTTTCCTATAGAATGTATTCGTTTTTTTGGTGTCGCCATGATATGCTTCATCTTGTTTAATGCTCCTAATGCTCATTGATGAGAAAGAAGTGTGTTCAGCTACCTGGAGAAAACAATCAATAAATTACTGAACTAATCATTATATTCACATTTCAAAAATAATATAATTTAACTTTTGTCATCTAATATCTCTGAAATGTGTTATATTAGTGTTAAGATTACATATATTGCAACTGTGCAATACTAAGCACTAATGAGAGCCAGTCCTACCTCAGTGATGCAACAGTTATCACCACCCCAGCAAACATTAAAGTTGTGAACGTTTGAACTTGTTGCCGATTGGTACAACAGTAACTATTTATGTAAAGACGTTCTTGTAACATTAATAATACGTAAATGTCAGTCAAACAAATCTTAGACGTTTCAACAAATTATGTTTTTTTGGTCATTTATTGTATGTATTTTAAATGAAGTACAGTTATGTAGTGTGTACTCACCTATTTGTACTCACCTCTTTGTGCCTGCAGGATCAGGCGTTGGCTCTTGGGTTCCGACTTTATAGCCTTCGGTTGTTTAAATCAATGATTCCTGTCCTTCAATTATACCTAGTTTTAAAGCTGTAAATAGTGTTATCTTCCACAATGTGCTCCTTTAGTTCATTCCATTTTTCCACTACTCTCATGGTAAAAGAAAACTTTCTAACAAATTTATGACATATCTGAGCTTTCCAGCTTCCACACATGTCTCCTTGTTCTGTTGGTATTCCGTGTAAACATTTCGTCTATTTCCACTCTGTCCATCCCACTAAGTATTTTGTATGCTGCTAGCATATCTCCCCGCTCCCTTTTTATTCTAACGTCGTCAGGTTCAGTTCCTTCAGTCGCACTTCAAATCCCATCCCATGCAACTCAGGGACTAGCCTCATCTCAATTTTGTTAACCTTTTTCCAGTTTCCTAATGTGTTTTTTCAGGTGGGGGGCTCCACGTTGGGGCTGCATACTCTAGGACTGGTCTCACGTAAGCAGTGCAAAGCGCTCTGAATGCCTTCTTACTTAGATTTCTGAATGACGTTCTATCTTATGGTAGTATAGAATACGCTGCTGTCGTTATCCGATTTGTATGTGCCTCACGAATTAGATTTGGTGTTACGTCCACTCCCAGGTTCCTTTCTCGAATCGTCACAGAAAGGTAGTTTCCCTTAATTGTGTACCGACCTTTTGGTATCCTGTTGTCAAGTCCTATTTCCATAACTTTACAATTGTTCGTGTTGAACTCCAGTAGTCATTTCTCTGACCATCTGTGCAGCTTGTTCAAATCCTCTTGGAAGATCCTACAATCCTCATCTGTCACAACTCATCTCATTATTTCGCGACATCCATATAAGACATATAAGACATCCATAACATCAACATATAAGACTCGACTCCTTTAGACATGTTGTTCACGTATATTAGAAATAAAAGTGGTCCCAGCACCGATCCTTGAGGTACTCGACTCCTTACGTTTCGCCAGTCTTACTTCTCGCTCCTGGCTGTTACTCTCTGGCTCCTGCCCGTTAAGTAACTCTTTACCCAAGCTAGGGCTTTTCTGCTTACTCCCGCCTGCCTCTCAAGTTTGAATAGCAGGCTCTTGTCCAGTGCTGTGTCAAGGTTTTTTGGCAGTCCGGAAATATGCAGTCTGCCCATCCTTCCCTGTCCTGCCTTATTCTTGTAACTTCTTCATAGAATTCCAAAAGGTTTGTTAGGCACGATCTCACTTCTCTGAACCCATGTTGGTGTTTGTTTATATACCTAATGTTCTCCATCTGTGTAATCAGTCTTAATTTTAACCAGATTATTCTTTCAAGTGCTTCACAGGAGATGCTTGTCAGTGATACTGGTCTGTTGTTAAGTGCCTCCTCCCTATCTTCTTTTTTGAATATTGGTTCCATATTTTCCCTCTTCCAACAACTGGACAGCTCTCCCTTTTAAGTGATTCATTATAGATCCTTGCTAGAGGCTCTCAGCGTGCCTCTAGCGGTGATACATTGACTGGTCCAGCTCCTTTAGTTTCATCGAGTGTTGTTATCTGTTTCATTACCTCCTCTCCTGTCATCTCTATATCCGTTAGTCTCTCATTTTGGATCATCTTCTCTTCTAACAATGCGAGCTGCTCAGGCTTGGTTGTGAACACTCCATGGAAACTGGCTTTCAGTACCTCACATTTCCTTGTCGCTTTCTGTATATGCCCCTTGTGTTTTCCTTAGTCTTGTTACTTGGTCGTACATTGTACATCTTATGTGGCTATGTAGTAATTTAGGTGTCTTTTCGCTTTCATTAATTACAAATCGTTTTCATAATTCTTTTCCGATACTCTCCTTATATTTGTGTAATCATTCCCAGCTCTGTTGCATCTAATCTTATTGTCCTCTGTCCTCTGTTCTTTCTCCACTCCCTCTTGCTTCTCATTTTTACTTTCTGGCACAGTCTATTAACCCATTGGTTTTTATACCCTCCTTCTCTTATATTTTACTGTTGGTATAAAATTCTCTTAGGCCTCCTTGCATTTCCATTTGACTGGTCCATCATATCTTGCACTGTTTTTCCTCCTAGTCCTTCTTCCCATTGAACTTCTCCCAGATATTCTCTTATCCTCCTGTAATTTCCTTTCTAATTGTCTACTCCCCTTTCCCAGACTTCTTGCCCCGTGGTCACACTGTTAAGCTCGATCATGTAGTCAAAGACAAGATCACAATGATCACTGGCTTCTACTGGTATTTAATGTTCCATACATGTAATATCTTTCTCATTCTGGTTCAAAATCAGGTCTAATAGGCTTGGTGTATCCCCTGATCTTCCCCCTTGTGTTTTCCTTCACATGTGCATGTATGTGTACTCACCTAATTGTGCTTGCGGGGATAAGCTCTAGCTCTTTGGTTCCGCCTCTTAACCGTCAATCAACTGATGTAAAGATTCCTGAGCCTACTGGGCTCTATCCTATGTAAATTTGAAAATGGGTATGGAGTCAGCTTCCACCACATCACTGCCTAATGCATTCCACTTGTTAACTACTCTGACACTGAAAAAGTTCTTTCTAACGTCCCTGTGGCTCATTTGGGTACTCAGTCTCCACCTGCGGCCGCTTGTTAGCGTACCACCCATGTTAAAAAGTCTATCCTTATCTACGCTGTCAATTCCTCTGAGAATTTTGTTGGTAGTGATCATGCCTCTGCTTACTTCTTTCTCTTCCAGTGTCGTGAGGTGCATCTCACGCAGCTTTTCCTCGTAATTCATGCCGCTTAGTTCTGGGACTAGCCTAGTGGCATACCTCTGAACTTTTTCCAGCTTCGTCTTGTGCTTGACAAGGTACGGGCTTCATGCTGGGGCCGCATACTCCAGAATTGTTTTTACATATGCTGAGTACAAGGTTCTGAGGTTCTGAATGATTCCTTACACAGGTTCCTGAAGGCTGTTCTGATGGTAGCCAGCCTCGCGTATGCTGCAGATCTAATTTTTTTTATGTGGGCTTCTGGAGACAGGTTTGGTGTGATATCAACTCCTAGATCTTACTCTCTGTCCGGTTCATGAAGTACTTCATTTCCCATTCGGTATCCTGTGTCTGTTTCCATTGCTTAGTTTCATGACCTTGCATTTACTCGGGGTGAAATTTAATAGCCATTTGTTGGACCATTCATTGAGTCTGTCTAGGTCATCTTGCAGCCTCCTACTATCATCGTCTTTTATAATCCTCCTCATAATTTTTCCATCATCAGCAAACAATGAGAGGAACGATTTTATACCCTCTGGGAGATCATTTACATATATCAGAAACAGTATAGGTCGAAGGACTGAACCCTGCGGGACTTCACTGGTGACGTCTTGTCAATCTGAGGCCTCACACTGACTCGTTGTCTTCTGTTGCTTAGGTACTCCTTTATCCAATGGAATACCTTCCCTTTCACTCCTGTCTGCATCTCCAGCTTTTTTACTAACCTCTTGTGTGGTACTATGTCAAATTCTTTCTGGCAATCCTAAAATATGCAATCTGCCCACCCCTCTCTTTCTTGCCTTATTTTTCTTGCCTGGTCGTTGAATTTAATAAATCCTTTGAGGCAGGACTTGCCATCCCTGAACCCATGTTGATGCTGTATTACAAAGTTCTTTCGCTCCCGGTGTTCCACTAGTTTTTTTTCGCACAATCTTCTCCATCAGCTTGCATGGTATGCAAGTTAGGGACACTGGTCTGTAGTTCAGTGCCTCCTGTCTATCCAACTTCTTGTATATCAGGACTACATTAGGCGTCTTCCAAATTTTTTGCAATTCCCCTGTTACCAGTGATTTGTTATACACTATGGAGAGTGGCAGGCACAGTGCTTCTGCTCCTTCCTTTAGTATCCATGGAGAGATTCCATCCAGGCCTATAGCCTTTGTCACATCCAACTGTAGCAAGAACTTCCTTACATCCCCACTGGTAATCACAAACTTTTCTAGTAGTTCATGGTTAACTATTCCCTCTCTTATCTCTGGAACTTCCCCTTGCTCTAATGTGAAGACCTTCTGGAATTTCTTATTCAGTTCCTCGCACACTTTCTTGTCGTTTGCAGGGAATCTGCCTGCCCCTATCCTCATTTTCATTACCTGTTCCTTACTGTTGTTTTTCTCCTGATGTTGCTGTGCAGCAATTTAGGTTGAGTCTTTGCCTTGCTTGCGATGTCATTTGCATATTGCCCTTTTACCTCTCTTCTCAAATTGACATATTCATTCCTAGCACTCTGGTATCTTTCTCTGCTCTCAAGTGTCTTGTTATTTCTATAATTTCTCCATGCCCTTTTACTTTGCTGCTTAGCTATCCTACATCTCTGATTAAACCATGGGTTTCTCATCTGCATTTCATTGTTTTCCTTTTGGGGTGGGACAAACTTGTCTGCTGCCTCCTCACACTTCTGCGTGATGTAGTCCACCATGTCTTATCTCTGTGCTCTGTTTCCCATGCTATATGTCAGGAATTTCCTTATCTCGCCATAGTTTCCTTTCCAGAATGCCAGCCTTTTGTTTTCAGTACCGCTCTTCGAGTTCTTTAATCCTTCTTCAACAAGATACCCAAACGTCAGTACACTGAGGTCACTCATTCTTACTGGGACCTCGAAACCGATATCCCTTATGCCAGAGTCGTTCAGAGTGAAGACTAGGTCAAGTCTCGCTGGTTCATCGTTTCCTCTCATTCCTGTGGGTTTCCTGACTTGTTGGCTTAAGACGTTTCTTGTCGCCACCTCCAATAGTTTAGCTATCCATGTATCTTCACCTTTATGCAGTTCCTTGTTCTCCCAGTTTATTCTTGCATGATTGAAGTCCCACATGATGAGCAGATGGGATCTATTTCCACAGGCATCAGAGGCTGCCCTCTCAATTATAGTGTTAACTGCATTGTTGTTGTTGTCATACTCTTGCCTGGGTCCTTTGTCATTTGTTGGAGGGTTATATATCACTGCTACTACTATTCTTGGTCCTCCCATTGACATGGTGCCTGATATGTATAGGCATTTCCTTGAAACTCCATTCCTTTCTCATTAGTACGGCCACTCTGCCTCCTCCCCTACCTTCCCTCTCTTTCCTTATTACTGTGTAGTCCTGGAAAAACACTGCATTCATTATGATTCCTGAGAGTTTTGTTTCTGTGAGTCCGATTACATCTGGGTTCACTTCTTGTTCTCTTTCCCTTAGTTCACTTGCCTTGCTTGTAATCCCGTCTTGGTTCGAGTACATCACCCTGAAACTGACTCTCTTCTGCCCTTCCTCCGTTTCTGTTGATTCCCCAGAGGCAGGGAAATGGGGAGGGTCCAGGATTGGAGGGCCTAGGGAGGGGGACCTGAGGGATCTGGGGTGTGTAGGGGCTGGGAGGATCTGGTATGGGGAGGGTGGTGTAGGTGGGAGGGTTTGGGGGGTGAGGGAGAAGAGAGGGCATGGGGGGAGGGTGAGAGGGGGAGGCTTGGGGGTTGGGTTTGGAGGGGGGTGAGAGGGGAAGGCTTGGATATGGGGGAGGGCAGGCTTGGGGGGATGAGAATGGAGGGCTTATGGAGGTGGGGGAGAATGGAGGGCTTGGGGGTGGGAAGGCTGGAGGGCATGGATGAGAAGAGAGGGCTTGGGGGTTGGGGGAGAAGGGAGGTCCTGTGAAGGGGGAGTGAGTGGGGGAGGATGTCCTAGGTGGGCACTTAATGAGGGGCTAGCAGGGGTTGGGGCAGGTAGAATGTCTATTGCGTGGAAGGTGAGGGTGGTGCTCGTCTCCCTGTGGCTGTTGAACTGCTTGTGGAGGGTTCCTCACTCCCCTCTGGGATTGTATTTATGTCGGGGGCTCCATGATGGGACTGTATATTCTATGACTGGTCTCACGTAAGCAGTGCAAAGCGCTCTGAATGCCTTCTTACTTAGATTTCTGGATGATGTTCTAACTTTTGCTAGCGTAGAGTATACTGCTGTCGTTATCAAATTTATGTGTCTCAGGAGCTAGATTTGGTGCTACGTCCACTCTCAGGTCCCTTTTTCGAATCATTACAGGAAGGTACTTTCCCTTCATTGTGCACTGACGCATTGCTCTCCTGTCACCTAGTCCCGTTTCCATAACTTTACACTTTCTCGTGTTGAACTCCAGTAGCCATTTCTCTGACCATCTCTGCAGCTTGTTCAAGTCTTCATGGAGCATCCCCAAATCCTCGTCTGCCACAACTCGTCCCAGTAATTTCGAATCATCCGCGAAAATCAACGATTAGGACTCGACTACTGTAGACAGGAAGATCTGGAAGCGTATCCGCAAGATAGCGGGTAAGTTTGTTCCCGATGTTTCACTGATCCTTCATCTCCATGGTACTCTTGTGGCGGACCCGTTGCAGGTCGCTTCCGAACTGGGTTCCCACTTTTCTTCTGTTAGCTCTGGTCTTCATCTTCCCCAATCTTTCCTTTTTCGTAAACCTGTCCTTGAGTGTCGAACTTTAGATTTCTGCACTCGTCTTCGGCTTCCGTATAATGATCCCTTCTCTCTCTCTCTGAACTTCGTTCTGCCCTGGCCCTCTGCGGTTTTACGACGGCAGGCTCCGATGGTATTCATTATGAGATGCTTCGCCATCTTCCTCCGTGCACGTCTCAGTATTTACTGAGTCTGTATAATCGGATCTGGGAGTCGTCGTCTGTCCCTGAGGACTAGCTCAATGCCGTTGTCCTCCCTGTTCGCAAACCGGGGTCTCTTCCCCTAAGGACTTTCGGCCTATTGCCCTCAAAGGTGTTGTCTGCAAACTCTTTGAACGTATGGTTAACGTTCGTCTGATGTGGTTCCTGGAACACCATCACCTCCTCTCCCCTTCTCAATTTGGTTTCCGCAAGTGCCGCACCACGACAGATGTCCTGGTGAACTTGGAGGTCTATATTTGTACTGCTTTTGTTGCGAAGACCTCCGTTGTTGCTGTCCTTTTTGACCTGGAAAAGGCTTACGACAGCATTTGGCGATATCATATTCTATCTCAACTTCATTCTTTTGGCCTTCGTGGTCATCTCCCTTTCTTTCTCTGCAGCTTCCTCTCTCGTCGTTCTTTTCGGGTGCGCCTTGGTACCGCTATCTCTGCCTCTTTTCAGCAATACGAAGGTGTGCCCCAGGGTAGTGTTCTGAGCACTACTCTTTTTCTGGTTGCCCTCAATGGTCTTCTTTCCTCTCTTCCTTCAGGTGTCTTCTCCGCTCTCTATGTCCATGATCTTACCCTTTGCTGTCAGGGTGATGATTCGCCTCTCCTTCAGCGCCGGCTTCAACTTGCAGTTGATGTCGTGTCGTCTTGGGCCACCGATCATGGCTTAAAGTTCTCTACCTTTAAGACTTGTGCCATGACTTTTACTCGGAAACGGGTCGTTCTTCGTCCCTCTTTGTCACTTTATGGTCATCCCCTTGAGTACAAAGATTCCACGAAGCTTTTGGGGTTATTCCTTGACACTCGTTTGTCTTGGTCTCCCAATATCTCTTACCTGCGTGTTGAGTGCTCTAAGGCCCTTACCCTCCTTCGGGTATTGTCCCATACTTCTTGGGGGGCGGGTAGGCTCACTCTCCTTGTTTTACATTCCTCTCTCATCCTGTCTAAGCTCGATTATGGTTGCCCTGCTTACTCGTCTGCTTCTCCTTCTACTCTTCGCCGTCTTGATGCTTTGCACCATACTGTGTTGCGCCTCAGTTCTGGTGCCTTTCGTTCGACTCCCGTCCTTAGCTTGTATGTTGACACTGGCTTCCTGTCTCTCCAGGACTGCCGTGACCGCTACTGTCTTCGCTATCTTGCACGGTCCTTACAACGTCCTTCCTCTCGCCTCTGTCGTGCTTTAACTTTTACCCTCCTGCGGTTCCTGTTCCTCTTCACTACCTCCCTCTTTCTGTCCGGTTATCTCGCCTACAGGATTCTCTTTCCGTTCGTATTTCTAATGTTTTTCCTCGTGTTGTTTCTTCTTTGCCCCCGTGGAGAGTCCCCCTTCCGCGGTTTTGTACATCCTTGACCCGCATCACTAGAGCTTTTACCCCTCCTACGGTTCTAAAACGTGTTTTCCTTGAGCACTTCTCTTCTCACTCCTGCTCCGTTTCTGTCTTCACCGATGGGACTAAGTCTGTGGACGGTGATGGCTACTCTGTTGTTTTTCCTGATCACACTTATATGTGTCGCTTACCTCCGGAGACTAGCATCTTTACAGTGGAGCTTTATGCTATTCTCTATGCTCTTCGTCTCCTTCTTTCTCGTTGTCAGTCTTCCTTTGTAGTTGTTGTTGACTCTCGTAGTGCCCTCATGGCTCTCGGGTCCTTTAATCCGGTTCATCCAGTAGTTGTCGAGATCCAGCATTGGCTGTATTTTGTTCACAGTAAATTTAAATCGGTTGAGTTTTGTTGGGTTCCCAGCCATATTGGTGTGTCTTTAAATGAGCGTGCGGATGTTTCCGCCAAGGGAGCTGTCCGCTCTTGTCCCATCTCTCGTAAACGAATTCCATATTCCGACTTTTACCCGGTTATCCATTCCTCCGTCCTAACCCGTTGGCAGGCTTCTTGGTCGTCTGTTACTAGTCACAAACTACGTGCTCTTAAGTGTTGTGTTTCCTCGTAGCCGTCCTCCTTCCACCATAACCGGTGATGGGAAACAACTCTGGCGAGGTTGCGTATTGGCTATACTCGCTTAACCCATGGTCACTTGATGGAGTGCCGCCCTGCTCCTTATTGTCCTAATTGCATTGTCCCTCTTACGGTCGTGCATGTCCTTCTTGAACGTTCTGACTTCCAGGACGAGAGTGTGTCTTGCTTTCCGACCGCCCCTCGCGGTCACCTGTCCCTCAATAGAATTCTTGGTGACTCGGATACTTTTGGTATCATTCGCCTCATGCGTTTTTGTTCTCGTATTGGCACTCTTGGTGATATTTAGCGCCCTCTGATTATTCTACACATTTGATGGTGCTACATAGCCTTCCCGGTTTGGTGCCTTCTTTTGATAATTACTTACTTACTTACTCCTGTAAACAGGTCGTTCACGTATATTAGAAATAGAACAGCACCGATCCTTGAGATACTCCATTCGTTACGCTTCGCCAGTCTAACTTCTCGCCTCTGATTGTTACTCTCTGGCTCCTGCCTGTTAAATAATTCCTTGTCCAACTTGGGTTTTTCTGCTTACTTCCGCCTGCCTCTCAAGTTTGTATAGCAGCATCCCGTGTGGTATTCTGTCTAAGGCTTTTTAGCAGTCCAAAAATATGGAGTCTGCCCATCCTTCCTTGATCTCCCTTATTCTTGTTACTTTATCATAGAATTCCAGAAGACTTCTTAGGCATGATTTCTCTTCACTGAAAGCATGTTGGTGTTTATTTACGTACATAAAGTTCTCTAAGTGTGTAACCAGTCTTAACCTGATTATTCTTTCATATACTTTACAGGGGATAATTGTAAGTGATACTGGTCAAGGTTAAGTGCCTCTTCCCTATATAATTTTTTGAAAATTGGAACCACGTTTTACTTCTTCCAGCAACTGGGCAACTCTCCCTTCGTATGGGACTCATAATAGATCCTTATTAGAGGCACGCTGAGAGCCTGCGCTGCATCTTTTAGTATCCATGGTGATACATTGTCTGGTCCATCCAGTATTGTCAGCTGTTTCATTACCTCCTTTCCTGTCAACTCTATTTCCGTTAGTCTCTCATCATGGGGTCATCTCCTCTTCTAACAATAGGAGCTGCTTAGGCTCGGTTGTGAACACTCCATGGAGACTGGCATTCGGTACCTCACATATTTCCTTGTCGCTTTCTGTATATGTCCCATGTGTTTTCCTTAGTCTTGTCACTTGGTCGTTCACCGACATTTTCCTTCTTATGTGACTATGTGGTAATTTAGGTTGATCTCTCGCTTTCATTACCATATCGTTTTCCTAATTCCTTTCTGATATTCTCTTTACATTAGAGTATTCATTCCTAGCTCTGTTGCATTAATCCCTGTGTCTTTATGTGTATGCGTGTGTGCATGTGTACTCACCTATTTGTACTCACCAATTTGTGCATGCAGGATCGAGCATTGACTCATGGATCCCGTCTTTCTACCCATCGGTTGTTTACAACAATAACTCCTTTCCCATTTCCCTATCATATCTAGTTTTAAAATTATGAATAGGGTTTTCTTCTACAACCTGTTCCTTAAATGCATTCCATTTTTCCACTTTCCTCACGCTAAAAGAATTCTTCCTAATATCTGTGACTCATCTGAGTTTCCAGCTTCCGCCCATGTTCCCCTCGTTCTGTTACTATTGCGTGTGAACATTTCATCTATCTCCACTTTGTCAATTCCCCTGAGTATTTTATTTGTTCCTATCATATCCCCTCTCTCCCTTCTTTTTTCTAGTGTCGTAATGTTCAGTTCTTTCAGGTCTTTCAGGCGATCTTCATATCTCATCCCTCACAACTCTGGGACAAGCCTCCTCGCAACCTTCTGAACCTTTTCCAGTTTCTTTATGTGTTTCTTCAGGTGGGGACTCCATGATGGTGCGGCATACTCTAAGACTGGTCTCACGTAGGCAGTGTAAAGTGCCCTAAAATCCTCCTCACGTAGGTTTCTTAATGAAGTTCTTACTTTCGCCAGTGTAGTTATCCTATTCGCTGCTGGCGTTATCCTATTTATATGCACCTTAGGAGTTGGGTTAGGTGTTACGTCCACTCCCAGGTCTCTTTCTCGAGTCGTTACAGGTAGGCAGTGCCCTTTCATTGTGTACTGTCTCTTTGGCCGCCTATCACCTGATCCCATTTCCATAACATTACATTTACTCGTGTTGAACTACAGTAGCCATTTCTCTGACAATCTCTGCAACCTGTCCAGGTCCTCTTGGAGAGTCCTACAATCCTCATCTGTCACAACTCTTCTCCCTAATTTTGCATCACCCGCGAACATTGTCATGTAGGATTCCACTTCTGTGAACATATCATTCACGTAAATTAGAAAGAGGATTGGTTCCAGCTCCGATCCTTGAGGTACTCCACTCGTTACTGTTCACCAGTTCGACATCTCGCCCATTACCATTACTCTCTGGCTCCTTCCTGTTAGGTAGTTCCTCACCCATGCTAGGGCCTTTCCGCTTACTCCTGCCTGCCTCTCAAGTTTGTATAGCAGTCTCATGTGCGGTACTGTATCAAAGGCCTTCTGGCAGTCAAGAAATATGCTGTCTGCCCAGCCTTCTCTGTCCTGCCTTATCCTTGTTATTTTATCATAAAATTGCAAAAGGTTTGTAAGGCATGATTTCCCTGTCCAGAACCCAAGTTGGCATTTGTTTACAAACTCAATGCTCTCCAAGTGTGTAACAAGTATTACCCTAATTATTCTTTCAAGTATTTTGCAGGGGATGCTTGTCAGTGATATGGGTCTGTAGTTGAGTGCCTCCTCCCTATCTCCTTTCTTGAAAATCGGTATGACATTTTCCTTTTTACAGCAACTGGGCAATTCTCCTGACATAAGTGACTCATTAAATATCACTGCTGGAGGCACGCTGAGGGCCTGCGCTGCCTCTTTTAGTAATTACGGTAAAGTTTAGTTTGTCCGGTCCAGCTGCTTTAGTTGCATCCAGTGTTGTCAACTGTTTCATTACCTCCTCTGCTGTCACCTCTATATCTTATAGTCTTCTGTCTAGAGTAATCCCTTCTAACAATGAGAGCTGCTCAGGCTCGGTTGTGAACACTCCATGGAAACTTGCATTCAATACCTCGCAGATTTCCTTGTCACTTTCTGTGTATGACCCTTGTGTTTTCCTCAGTCTTGTCACTTGGTCATTTATCGACATCTTCCTTCTTATATGTAGTAGTTTAGGTTGTTTCTTCGCCTTGATTGAAATATCATTCTCGTAATTTATTTCCAATACTCGTCTTAATGTAATCGTTCCTAGCTCTGTTACATCTAATCCTGTTGTCCTCTGTCCTTCGTCTTCTGTATTTCCTCCACTCTCTCCTGCTTCTCATTTTTGCTTCCTGACACTGTCTATTAAACCATGGGTTATCATATGCTCTCCTGCTTTTTTCCTTTACTGTTGGAATAAATCTCTCTTCAGCCTCCTCGCATTTTCATATGACTTGGTTCATCATATCTTGCACTGTTTTTCCTCTAATTTCGAATATATATATATATACAGTCCACTACGGGCTCACCATAGCCTGTGCTACTTGGAACTTTGTTCCAGGTAGCGAATATATATATATATATATATATATATATATATATATATATATATATATATATATATATATATATATATATATATATATATATATGCGAACAAGCCTGAATGGTCCCCAGGATAATATGCAACTGAAAACTCACACCCCAGAAGTGACTCGAACCCATACTCCCAGAAGCAACGCAACTGGTATGTACAAGACGCCTTAATCCACTTGACCATCACGACCATACATAATGAGGTGATAGCCGAGGCTATTTGAACCACCCCACCGCCGGCACTCGGATAGTAATCTTGGGCATAGCATTTTACCAAATCACCTCATTCTTTGGGGCACACGTGAGGAACACAAATGCGAACAAGCCTGAATGGTCCCCAGGACAATATGCAACTGAAAACTCACACCCCAGAAGTGACTCGAACCCATACTCCCAGAAGCAACGCAACTGGTATGTACAAGACGCCTTAATCCACTTGACCATCACGACCGGACATAATGAGGTGATAGCCGAGGCTATTTGAACCACCCCACCGCCGGCACTCGGATAGTAATCTTGGGCATAGCATTTTACCAAATCACCTCATTCTTTGGGGCACACGTGAGGAACACAAATGCGAACAAGCCTGAATGGTCCCCAGGACAATATGCAACTGAAAACTCACACCCCAGAAGTGACTCGAACCCATACTCCCAGAAGCAACGCAACTGGTATGTACAAGACGCCTTAATCCACTTGACCATCACGACCGGACATAATGAGGTGATAGCCGAGGCTATTTGAACCACCCCACCGCCGACACTCGGATAGTAATCTTGGGCATAGCAATTTACCAAATCACCTCATTCTTTGGGGCACACGTGAGGAACACAAATGCGAACAAGCCTGAATGGTCCCCAGGACAATATGCAACTGAAAACTCACACCCCAGAAGTGACTCGAACCCATACTCCCAGAAGCAACGCAACTGGTATGTACAAGACGCCTTAATCCACTTGACCATCACGACCGGACATAATGAGGTGATAGCCGAGGCTATTTGAACCACCCCACCGCCGGCACTCGGATAGTAATCTTGGGCATAGCATTTTACCAAATCACCTCATCCTCATGAGGTGATAGCCTCGGCTATCACCTCATTATGTCCGGTCGTGATGGTCAAGTGGATTAAGGCGTCTTGTACATACCAGTTGCGTTGCTTCTGGGAGTATGGGTTCGAGTCACTTCTGGGGTGTGAGTTTTCAGTTGCATATTGTCCTGGGGACCATTCAGGCTTGTTCGCATTTGTGTTCCTCACGTGTGCCCCAAAGAATGAGGTGATTTGGTAAAATGCTATGCCCAAGATTACTATCCGAGTGCCGGCGGTGGGGTGGTTCAAATAGCCTCGGCTATCACCTCATTATGTCCGGTCGTGATGGTCAAGTGGATTAAGGCGTCTTGTACATACCAGTTGCGTTGCTTCTGGGAGTATGGGTTCGAGTCACTTCTGGGGTGTGAGTTTTCAGTTGCATATTGTCCTGGGGACCATTCAGGCTTGTTCTCATTTGTGTTCCTCACGTGTGCCCCAAAGAATGAGGTGATTTGGTAAAATGCTATGCCCAAGATTACTATCCGAGTGCCGGCGGTGGGGTGGTTCAAATAGCCTCGGCTATCACCTCATTATGTCCGGTCGTGATGGTCAAGTGGATTAAGGCGTCTTGTACATACCAGTTGCGTTGCTTCTGGGAGTATGGGTTCGAGTCACTTTGGGGGTGTGAGTTTTCAGTTATATATATATATATATATATATATATATATATATATATATATATATATATATATATATATATATATATATATATATATATATATATATATATATATATATATATATATATATATATATGTCGTACCTAGTAGCCAGATCGCACTTCTCAGCCTACTATTCAAGGCCCGATTTGCCTAATAAGCCAAGTTTTCATGAATTAATTGTTTTTCGACAACCTAACCTACCTAACCGAACCTAACCTACCTTTTTCGGCTACCTAACCTAACCTAACCTATAAAGATAGGTTAGGTTAGGTTAGGTAGTGTTGGTTAGGTTAGGTAGTGTTGGTTAGGTTCGGTCATATATCTACGTTAATTTTAACTCCAATAAAAAAAAATTAGCATCATACATAATGAAATGGGTAGCTTTATCATTTCATAAGAAAAAAATTAGAGAAAATATATTAATTCAGGAAAACTTGGCTTATTAGGCAAATCGGGCCTTGCATAGTAGGCTGAGAAGTGTGTTCTGGCTACTAGGTACGACATATATATATATATATATATATATATATATATATATATGTATATATATATATATTATAATGCTATTGTAATGAGCTATTATGCTTCTTCATTTAAGTATTATCAATTATTTAATCATTAATTATGACATTATTAATTATTTATATTTAAATAATTATTATTATAATATATATATATATATACATATATATATATATGTCGTACCTAGTAGCCAGAACTCACTTCTCAGCCTACAATGCAAGGCCCGATTTGCCTAATAAGCCAAGTTTTCCTGAATTAATATATTTTCTCTAATTTTTTTCTTATGAAATCATAAAGCTACCCATTTCATTATGTATGAGGTTATTTTTTTTTATTGGAGTTAATATTAACGTAGTTATATGACTGAACCTAACCAACCCTACCTAACCTAACCTAACCTATCTTTATAGGTTAGGTTTGGTTAGGTAGCCGAAAAAGTTAGGTTAGGTTTGGTTAGGTAGGTTAGGTAGTCGAAAAACAAATAATTCATGAAAACTTGGCTTATTAGGCAAATTTGGCCTTGCATAGTAGGCTGAGAAGTGCGTTCTGGCTACTAGGTACGACATATATAAATATATATATATATATATATATATATATATATATATATATATATATATATATATATATATATATATATACATATATGTATATATATATATATATATATATATATATATATATATGTCGTACCTAGTAGCCAGAACTCACTTCTCAGCCTACTATTCAAGGCCCGATTTGCCTAATAAGCCAAGTTTTCCTGAATTAATATATTTACTATAATTTTTTTCTTATGAAATGATAAAGCAACCCTTTTCTCTATGTATGAGGTCAATTTTTTTTATTGGAGTTAAAATTAACGTAGATATATGACCGAACCTAACCAACCCTACCTAACCTAACCTAACCTATATTTATAGGTAAGGTTAGGTTAGGTAGCCAAAAAAGCTAGGTTAGGTTAGGTTAGGTAGGTTAGGTAGACGAAAAAACATTAATTCATGAAAACTTGGCTTATTAGGCAAATCGGGCCTTGAATAGTAGGCTGAGAAGTGCGTTCTGGCTATTAGGTACGACATATATATATATATATATATATATATATATATATATATATATATGCAAACAAGCCTGAATGGTCCCCAGGACTATATACAACTGAAAACTCACACCCCAGAAGTGACTCGAACCCATACTGCCAGGAGCAACGCAACTGGTATGTACAGGGACGCCTTAATCCGCTTGATTGATATCTTCGGCTATCACTTCCTTATTGTCCGGTCGTGATGGTCAAGCGGATTAAGGCGTCCCTGTACATACCAGTTGCGTTGCTCCTGGCAGTATGGGTTCGAGTCACTTCTGGGGTGTGAGTTTTCAGTTATATATATATATATATATATATATATATATATATATATATATATATAGTAGTACCTAGTAGCCAGAATGCACTTCTCGGTCTACTATGCAAGGCCCAATGTGCCTAATAAGCCAAGTTTTCCTGAATTATTATATTTTCTCTAATTTTTTTCTTATGAAATGATAAAGCTACCCATTTCATTATGTATGAGGTAAAAAATTTTTATTGGAGTTAAAATTAACGTAGATATATGACCGAACCTAACCAACCCTACCTAACCTAACCTAACCTATCTTTATAGGTTAGGTTAGGTTAGGTACCCGAAAAAGTTAGGTTAGGTTAGGTAGTCGAAAAACAATTAACTCACGAAAACTTGGCTTATTAGGCAAATTAGGCCTTGCATAGTATGCTGAAAAATGCGTTCTGGCTACTAGGTGCGACATATATATATATATATATATATATATATATATATATATATATATATATATATATATATATATATATATATATATATATATATATATATATATATATATATATATATATATATATTAAACAATATATGACCTTCTTAGGTCACTACCAAACCTACCACTACTTAGGTAGTGACCTAAGAAGGTCACTACCAAAGATACCTTACAAGCAGAACTTATTGCAGAAGGAGGAAAGAATTGAGGCAATTACAGAAGCACCATACTGTCCCCCGAGCTTAAAGCGGCAGCTAAAAGCCTTCGTGAGAACAAGGAGATAGTTGTCAGGAGAGGTGACAAGTCGCCAATATATGTCATTCTTAAAAAAGACGAATATCTGGCGAAAATGAACATCATACTCTCTGACCAAACTACGTTCCAAAGGGTAACGAAGGACACTACAGCCGAATTAAAAGCAAAGGTCAACAAACTGATCGAAACTGTGAACGCCAAGAAATCCGGACTCCACCTGCCAAAGATCATTGGGGAATATAAACCTGGATATGCGTATGGAAATGTCAAGACGAACAAGCCTGGAAACCCACTTTGGCCAATCATTAGCCAGATACCCACACCCACGTACAGACTGGCGAAGCGACTCAACGGCCTGCTGACTCCTTATGTTCCTTGCGCCTTCAGCCTGAAGTCTCCAAAGGAATTTGTTGACTTACTGCGGGGCACACGGGCCACAGGGATAAGAGCCTCGTTGGACGTAGAATCGCTGTTTACCAACGTACCTGTGGACGAGACAATCGGAATGATAGCCGACAGAGTGTATCGTGATCCAGCCTGTACTCCTCTTGACATACCAGAAAATATTCTGAGGAAACTACTCCAAGCTTCTACTAAAGAGGCACCCTTCTTGAGCCCGGATGGGCACATGTATAAGCAAGTAGATGGGGTCGCCATGGGTTCTCCCCTAGGTGTCCTGTTTGCAAACTTCTACATGGGTACCATCGAGCAAAAAGTCTTAGTCGACATGAACTTGAAAGCGGCCATATACAGCATATATGTTGACGACATTTTTACACAGGTACCTGATGTCAGACATCTGCAGGAGCTGAAGGAGGCATTTCAGCAGAGTTCCGTGCTGCGTTTCACTTACGAGATGGAAAAGGATGGGAATCTGCCCGTTCTAGATGTAACAGTCATGGAAAAGGGCGGAGGTTTCCACACTGCAGTCTACACTAAGGAAACAAACATAGGAATGTGCCTAAATGCCAACAGCGACTGCCCAGACAGGTACAAGAGGAGTGTTGTTAACGCATATGTCGACCGTGCTCTCAGCCACAGCTCAGAATGGAAGCAAGTCGACGAAGAACTCTGTAGGGTAAGGCAGGTCCTAGTCAATAACGGCTTCTCCAATGGTTTCGTCGAAGACATCATAAGAAGGAAAGTGAAAAGCCATGCAACCTCTGAAGAGACAACTAACACAACACCTATACCCCCTATTAGACTATTTTACAGGAACTTCTTTTCCACAGCTCATAAAACGGAGGAAAGGGTCCTGAAAGATATTGTTAATAGAAACGTTATCCCTACAGACAAAAATCAGAGGATACAACTGACGATTTACTATAAAACCAGAAAAACGGCCAGCCTACTCATGAGAAACTCTCCAGACACAAAACAGAACGCTTTAAAAGAGACTAACGTCGTCTATGCCTTCAAATGCCCTCTTGGGGACTGTAAGCTCCAAAAAACCCAGTATATAGGCAAGACAACAACATCTCTTTCTAGGCGTTTAACGATGCATAAGCAACAGGGCTCCATTAAGGAACATATAATCTCTTCCCACAACCAAACCATCGCCAGAGAAATTCTAGCAAACAACACAGAAATCATCGAAAGATACAGCGATAGCAGGCGGCTTGACGTTTGCGAGGCACTACACATCAAGAAGTCAACACCAGCAATCAACAGCCAATTATTGCACAACTATATTCTACCCACCTCAAGACTCCGCTCCAATATAGAAGCATCAAGAAATATGGACCAATAGGCTTTCTACAAACACTTCTATTCAATATCCATTGTTTCGTGTTCTGTCTTGTGTTGATGAAATTAATACCCTATTAATACTCTTGTTCTGTCTTGTGTTGATGAAATTAATACCCTATTAATGCCACATCTTGTTCTGTCTTGTGTTAATGCCACATCACCCCTTCCACCTCACTCAAATGTAGATATAAAATCGGAGATGCGTAAATTCTATTCAGTTGTGTATTTGTGAACTAAAGTCTTTGAAAATGTAATAAGTTTTACGAAACGCGCTCGTGTCGCGTCAGACTAGAAATAAAAATGAATTTTGGAGAATTGATTTTTGATTTACCTCCAACAGTGAAAAGAAATGTACGAAAGATTGAGAAAATTCGTGTTAGAATTATTAATCTTACTTTTTCGGTCATATTTAATAATATATGTCTACAGGAAAGACTGCTACCAAAATATACTAATATATATATATATATATATATATATATATATATATATATATATATATATATATATATATATATATATATATATATATATATATATATATATATATATATATATATATATATATATATATATATATATATATATAACTGAAAACTCACACCCCAGAAGTGACTCGAACCCATACTCCCAGGAGCAACGCAACTGGTATGTACAAGACGCCTTAATCCACTTGACCATCACGACCGGACATAATGAGGTGATAGCCGAGGCTATTTGAACCACCCCACCACCGGCACTCGGATAGTCATCTTGGGCATAGCATTTTACCAAATCACCTCATTCTTTGGGGCACACGTGAGGAACACAAATGCGAACAAGCCTGAATGGTCCCCAGGACAATATGCAACTGAAAACTCACACCCCAGAAGTGACTCGAACCCATACTCCCAGGAGCAACGCAACTGGTATGTACAAGACGCCTTAATCCACTTGACCATCACGACCGGACATAATGAGGTGATAGCCGAGGCTATTTGAACCACCCCACCGCCGGCACTCGGATAGTAATCTTGGGCATAGCATTTTACCAAATTACCTCATTCTTTGGGGCACACGTGAGGAACACAAATGCGAACAAGCCTGAATGGTCCCCAGGACAATATGCAACTGAAAACTCACACCCCAGAAGTGACTCGAACCCATACTCCCAGGAGCAACGCAACTGGTATGTACAAGACGCCTTAATCCACTTGACCATCACGACCGGACATAATGAGGTGATAGCCGAGGCTATTTGAACCACCCCACCGCCGGCACTCGGATAGTAATCTTGGGCATAGCATTTTACCAAATCACCTCATTCTTTGGGGCACACGTAAGGAACACAAATGCGAACAAGCCTGAATGGTCCCCAGGACAATATGCAACTGAAAACTCACACCCCAGAAGTGACTCGAACCCATACTCCCAGGAGCAACGCAACTGGTATGTACAAGACGCCTTAATCCACTTGACCATCACGACCAGACATAATGAGGTGATAGCCGAGGCTATTTGAACCACCCCACCGCCGGCACTCGGATAGTAATCTTGGGCATAGCATTTTACCAAATCACCTCATTCTTTGGGGCACACGGGGGACCATTTGTCCTGGGGACCATTCAGGCTTGTTCGCATTTGTGTTCCTCACGTGTGCCCCAAAGAATGAGGTGATTTGGTAAAATGCTATGCCCAAGATTACTATCCGAGTGCCGGCGGTGGGGTGGTTCAAATAGCCTCGGCTATCACCTCATTTTGTCCGGTCGTGATGGTCAAGTGGATTAAGGCGTCTTGTACATACCAGTTGCGTGGCTCCTGGGAGTATGGGTTCGAGTCACTTCTGGGGTGTGAGTTATCAGTTGCATATTGTCCTGGGGACCATTCAGGCTTGTTCGCATTTGTGTTCCTCACGTGTGCCCCAAAGAATGAGGTGATTTGGTAAAATGCTATGCCCAAGATTACTATCCGAGTGCCGGCGGTGGGGTGGTTCAAATAGCCTCGGCTATCACCTCATTTTGTCCGGTCGTGATGGTCAAGTGGATTAAGGCGTCTTGTACATACCAGTTGCGTGGCTCCTGGGAGTATGGGTTCGAGTCACTTCTGGGGTGTGAGTTATCAGTTATATATTTATATATATATATATATATATATATATATATATATATATATATATAATATATATATATATATATATATATATATATATATATATATATATATATATATATATATATATATATATATATATATATTTATATATATATATATATATATATATATATATATATATATATATATATATATATATATATAACTGATAACTCACACCCCAGAAGTGACTCGAACCCATACTCCCAGGAGCCACGCAACTGGTATGTACAAGACGCCTTAATCCACTTGACCATCACGACCGGACAAAATGAGGTGATAGCCGAGGCTATTTGAACCACCCCACCGCCGGCACTCGGATAGTAATCTTGGGCATAGCATTTTACCAAATCACCTCATTCTTTGGGGCACACGTGAGGAACACAAATGCGAACAAGCCTGAATGGTCCCCAGGACAATATGCAACTGATAACTCACACCCCAGAAGTGACTCGAACCCATACTCCCAGGAGCCACGCAACTGGTATGTACAAGACGCCTTAATCCACTTGACCATCACGACCGGACAAAATGAGGTGATAGCCGAGGCTATTTGAACCACCCCACCGCCGGCACTCGGATAGTAATCTTGGGCATAGCATTTTACCAAATCACCTCATTCTTTGGGGCACACGTGAGGAACACAAATGCGAACAAGCCTGAATGGTCCCCAGGACAATATGCAACTGATAACTCACACCCCAGAAGTGACTCGAACCCATACTCCCAGGAGCCACGCAACTGGTATGTACAAGACGCCTTAATCCACTTGACCATCACGACCGGACAAAATGAGGTGATAGCCGAGGCTATTTGAACCACCCCACCGCCGGCACTCGGATAGTAATCTTGGGCATAGCATTTTACCAAATCACCTCATTCTTTGGGGCACACGTGAGGAACACAAATGCGAACAAGCCTGAATGGTCCCCAGGACAATATGCAACTGATAACTCACACCCCAGAAGTGACTCGAACCCATACTCCCAGGAGCCACGCAACTGGTATGTACAAGACGCCTTAATCCACTTGACCATCACGACCGGACAAAATGAGGTGATAGCCGAGGCTATTTGAACAACCCCACCGCCGGCACTCGGATAGTAATCTTGGGCATAGCATTTTACCAAATCACCTCATTCTTTGGGGCACACGTGAGGAACACAAATGCGAACAAGCCTGAATGGTCCCCAGGACAATATGCAACTGATAACTCACACCCCAGAAGTGACTCGAACGAGTGCCGGCGGTGGGGTGGTTCAAATAGCCTCGGCTATCACCTCATTTTGTTCGGTCGTGATGGTCAAGTGGATTAAGGCGTCTTGTACATACCAGTTGCGTGGCTCCTGGGAGTATGGGTTCGAGTCACTTCTGGGGTGTGAGTTATCAGTTGCATATTGTCCTGGGGACCATTCAGGCTTGTTCGCATTTGTGTTCCTCACGTGTGCCCCAAAGAATGAGGTGATTTGGTAAAATGCTATGCCCAAGATTACTATCCGAGTGCTGGCGGTGGGGTGGTTCAAATAGCCTCGGCTATCACCTCATTTTGTCCGGTCGTGATGGTCAAGTGGATTAAGGCGTCTTGTACATACCAGTTGCGTGGCTCCTGGGAGTATGGGTTCGAGTCACTTCTGGGGTGTGAGTTATCAGTTGCATATTGTCCTGGGGCCTATTCAGGCTTGTTCGCATTTGTGTTCCTCACGTGTGCCCCAAAGAATGAGGTGATTTGGTAAAATGCTATGCCCAAGATTACTATCCGAGTGCCGGCGGTGGGGTGGTTCAAATAGCCTCGGCTATCACCTCATTTTGTCCGGTCGTGATGGTCAAGTGGATTAAGGCGTCTTGTACATACCAGTTGCGTGGCTCCTGGGAGTATGGGTTCGAGTCACTTCTGGGGTGTGAGTTATCAGTTGCATATTGTCCTGGGGACCATTCAGGCTTGTTCGCATATATATATATATATATATATATATATATATATATATATATATATATATATATATATATATGTCGTACCTAGTAGCCAGAACGCACTTCTCAGCCTACTATTCAGGTGCCGATTTGCCTAATAAGCCAAGTTTTCATGAATTAATTGTTTTTCGACTACCTAACCTACCTAACCTAACCTAACCTAACTTTTTCGGCTACCTAACCTAACCTAACCTATAAAGATAGGTTAGGTTAGGTTAGGTAGGGTTGGTTAGGTTCAGTCATATAACTACGTTAATTTTAACTCCAATAACAAAAAATTGACCTCATACATAATGAAATGGGTAGCTTTATCATTTCATGAGAAAAAAAATAGAGAAAATATATTAATTCAGGAAAACTTGGCTTATTAGGCAAATCGGGCCCTGCATAGTAGGCTGAGAAGTGCGTTCTGGCTACTAGGTACGACATATATATATATATATATATATATATATATATATATATATATATATATATATATATATATATATATATATATATATATATATATATATGCGAACAAGCCTGAATGGTCCCCAGGACAATATGCAACTGAAAACTCACACCCCAGAAGTGACTCGAACCCATACTCCCAGGAGCCACGCAACTGGTATGTACAAGACGCCTTAATCCACTTGACCATCACGACCGGACAAAGTAATCCACTTGACCATCACGACCGGACATCACGACCGGAGTTTTCAGTTGCATATTGTCCTGGGGACCATTCAGGCTTGTTCGCATTTGTGTTCCTCACGTGTGCCCCAAAGAATGAGGTGATTTGGTAAAATGCTATGCCCAAGATTACTATCCGAGTGCCGGCGGTGGGGTGGTTCAAATAGCCTCGGCTATCACCTCATTATGTCCGGTCGTGATGGTCAAGTGGATTAAGGCGTCTTGTACATACCAGTTGCGTGGCTTCCTGGGAGTATGGGTTCGAGTCACTTCTGGGGTGTGAGTTTTCAGTTATATATATATATATATATATATATATATATATATATATATATATATATATATATATATATATATATATATATATATATATATATATGGAACAAGCTTTGATGGTTCCCCAAGCATATATGCGAATGAAAACACCACACCCGAGAAGTGACTCGAACCTGGACCGCCAGGAGCACATTGCAAGTGGTGTACATGGTGCCTTAAACCACTCGGCCATCAGTGACCGTACAAAAAGTGGTGATAGCCGAGATTATTTGAACCACCACCCTGTGTTGGTTCAAAGTCCACAAGACAGTGGACTCGCCGGGATTTGAAGAACACTGCAGATATATTGAGTGCTTTATGGGAAAGCAACGCTGTGTACATAAGTGTAGTTATACTTCTGTAGATAATATATTGGTGAAGGTGTTATTGCACCTTGTTTACCCCCGTTTATTCCTTGCACAATTACTTGTAACTGCCAGTTCTTGAAACCTTACCAATGACTTGGTGTAGTATCATAGAAGAAAAGGATCTAAAGGCAATTACGCAGAAAGAACCCGGTTACTGGCTCAAACAGGCCGTTACAGCAGCGCTCAAGTATCATAACATATGCTAATGAAAGAGGAGAGAGACCAGTTACAGCCCCGCTCCTGTGCCTGGTGAGTCCACTACGGGCTCACCAAAGCTCTTGCTACTTGGAACGTTTTGTTTAGAGTAACTGAATCTAAAACAACAACAACAGAGGAGAGAAAGCGGAGTTGGCATCTCGCCTCAGGAAAAGACAAACAAATGCGGTGCTTCCAATTGAGGATGGCATCCTCAAATTTGTAGTGTAAACGCGCTCGGGAGGAGGTAGGGTGGGCGTCACTGCAATTGAGGCAGTGAGCCTGGGAAGAAGTAAGTAAGTAATTATCAAAAGAAGGCACCAAACCGGGAAGGCTATGTAGCACCACCAAATGCGCAAAATAATCAGAAGGCGCTAAATATCACCAAGGATGCCAATACGAGAACAAAAACGCATAAGGCGAACGATATCAAAAGTATCCGAGTCACCAAGAATTCTATTGAGGGACAGGTGACCGCGAGGGGCGGTCGGAAAGTAAGGCACACGCTCGTCCTGGAAGTCAGGACATTCAAAAAGGACATGCACGACCGTAAGAGGGACAACCTGGGAAGAAAAGCACTCTGTCTTAGAATGATCCAAGTCCCCACACATAGGGCATAGAGACACTGCACTTGTGCATTTGAGGGCACCATGCCCTAATTTCACGCACTTATTGTAAAGTCTAGGAGAGGGAATGTACTTCTGAATGGAGCAGCTGGCACCTGTAAGAATTATAGAAAGCGGAAGGGTCCTACTGTAATAAGTGATCTTCAAAACGCGAAAAGGCTGATGACTATGACCCCAAGGGGGTTAAGTTAATGTATCAACCTGGAGGACAGAATGGCCTTGGGCTTCAAGGATTTGTTTAATATCCTCGTGGAAGTCTTTCAGGGCTCTAACACCAGTCGAAAAATGTCCGGCAGGATAACAGTGCCAATACTGGCATTTAACCGGGTCTTTTGGGAGACCCTAACATTTGTCTCTCCAATGCTGTACAATGTGGCTAACCAGGCAGCTACATCCTGAGAAGGAGCAGCAACGTACCAAAAACGTGTACCAAAACGGGGTTAAAAGTAATAGAGTTCATCTACCAAATCAAGAAGGTGTTTAAGGAGGAAAAAATCGTCAGGACGTGTAGAATCCAGATGATTGAGATTAAAGTATTTAGTCCCATATAGCAAGACCAAACAAGGCGTGGAACGTATTAGCACTGGAAGGAATTGTGCTAGTGCGTCTGTGGGGGGATCGGAGTCAAGCACCCGCAGTGAGAGGGGGTGATAAAAGGCGCAGTTGTCACAATGAGAGAAGTAGCCGCTTCAGGTGATGAGGTGGGCACCACTGGGGGCTTGGGTTTCTACCCTACCACTGAGGAAGGGAGTGAAGGGGGGGGGGGGTAGCTGGACAGGTCAGAGGAGTAGCTTGGTCTGGGCCCAATGTAGTGGGGGGTTACAGAGCCCGGTCTTCCAACACAGTCCAACTCGGGGGCCGGGTTACCCACCCCCAAGAGCCTGGAAAGTTACAAGAGAATCATTCAGCGGCATATAAACAAGTAGGTAACAATTTCGTTCACAAATAAGCCCCCATACCCATCATGGAGCCACAATTAGAGGATAAGACACTCGACAAGACGGGGCCCCCAAGGGGTGAATTGTGAGTATACGCCCCGGAATCATCACTTTATAAACCGTCAGTCTGTCGAGATCAAGTTCAGCAACGAAGGCAAGGATTGACAATAAAAGCGTCCCCTCGCTCGAAACGTCAAGTACCACAGTTCTACTGGTGAGAGAGTGTCCTTCCCCAAACACTCGGGTGTCAAAACAGAAGATGTCCGAAAGAATAATCAAGAATGGGAAATGGTCGGCAATAAGAAAAGAGAAGAGTTGGGAGAAAAAAATTAAACATAAGGAGGAGGAAATAGCAACCAGAACTGTTAGTGAAGATGGCAGCGGGAGCATTAGGCTTCTAAAGGACCGAGAACCGTCATGTGGAGCATCACATGCCGGCAGCCGCCCACCAAGCCCCGTCACGAAGACAATGGGCTGGAAAGGGAGAGAGAGAGTATAATTTCAAACCTAAGGGAATTATTCCCATAGAAAGAGGTGGCCATAATATGGGCCTTTCAAGGCTACAGGAAATCTATCCTCGATAACGGTGCCTCCATAACATGTAATTAAATCAATATACACGCAATACTGGGCCGCAATACTGCTGTCTCTTTACCTAACATGTTTATCTCAAGCATATTTAGTAAATATCTCAAGACTTTATACTGGCAGCACTGCAGTAGATAATGTATGCCATGCCCCTGCCATGCGTGGGAGCGAGCTGGGAAAGCCCCTTTCCAAGCTCGTGTACAGAGTAAGTCTGTCGTAGCCCAATAGAGACGAACACCGTAGAGAGTTTCATTCCTTGTGTTTTAAACTCATTCTTTAGTCCAGTCAACATAAGGCATCTTTATCCTTCCTTCATGTGAGCATGAGAAATTTATGTCATAATTTCTTCTCACCTCATACACCACATAGCACTTACAATCATCATTCATGAAAAGGTTGACGAAAGTTTCAAAGGTGCCAGTGAAGTTATGTAATGATCTTCGACAGAAGTGATGGTACAAGGACACAACCACGTCCTTAGGATTCCTGGCCATATACACAACCTGCAGAACAATAAACAAATAACAAACATAATTAATTTTTAAATCTATGCAACAATGTTGTTAGTTTTAATATAAATAAATAATATAAAGTTTTTGAAATAGATGATAGGAAAGTAACTGGAAGTGTTTCCATGGCATCTTTCTAAGAAGTTCCAAAGCACTCAGATACAAGTGTAACATAAGAGCCAGTGTTGGCAAGGAGGAGGATTGGCTGGAGCTGTTAGAGGGATGGGAGCCAGTATGAGAGTGGGGTTGAGCTGGATGTAAGATATTGGTTCCTTCTACCCAACATGCTTCTAAATGGTCCGAATAGTGCGCCAAGAATGATCAAGACAAGAGCTGGTAAGAACTAAGTGGTGGTTTCCGAAAATTGTCAATGAAAATATTTGGGATGATCGCTGCCTATTAAGGGAACTATGCAGAGTGAGAGTATTATAAAAGATGAAAAGAACTGGATCCTTTGGAAGAATCATGAAAGACAGGAATATTACTTTCGAAATTATAAAAAGTGTGTGCCAGGACACCTTGATGCAACTTTGACATGAGATTAAGGAACAACGAGGTATAGAACTGTACCTGACAAATTGGAAATACTGCTGCACAAATAGAGAATTGTTTGCTAGTTACGTATGGATTGTGGAGTAAATAGAAATATGTGAAGCAAGAAGTAGTAATTGAGAACACTCTAGAAAACACGTGTTCCTATGGATAATCGTTTGTTAGCCTAGAAAAAAATTATACAATGATAAATAGATAACATGATGCTATGAGAACTAGCTAATATTACTATGAAGTGTGATTTTATGAGAAATATTCAACATGACTTTCGAGTTATGAAATTTGGAAATATTGAAACTTTTAATAAAGATTAAATCTTCAGAGGTTATATATTACTTACGGAATAGATGAATTACGATAATGAAATAAAGTTAAAAGGTTTCATAAATTATTTTGAGGGATGAGATGTGTAGGTGACATTTTTAGCACTTTAGTGATATTTGCTCCTAAGGACAAATACAAGAAAGTTCACCTGAGCAAACAGGAATAAAGTTGTGAAAAGATAATATTTTAGTCTAGGAAACCGTGTAATGAATATAGGCCATTGTATATTCTAAGGGAAGTTATAGGAAGTTTTATTATATATATATATATATATATATATATATATATATATATATATATATATATATATATATATATATATATATATATATTTATATATATATATATATATATATATATATATATATATATATATATATATATATATATATATATATATCTATATATATATATTGGCCTATTATGTTGGACATTGTCTTCTGTGTTGGCATCGATATGTTCTTGTCTTGTCCTTACTCTCATGGTGGGTAGAGTAAATATTTACTCTACCCACCATGAGAGTAAGGACAATATATATATATATATATATATATATATATATATATATATATATATATATAAATATATATATATATATATATATATATATATATATATATATATATATATATATATATATATATATATATATATATATATATATATATAAATGTCGTACATTGTAGCCAGAACGCACTTCTCAGCCTACTATGCAAGGCCCGATTTGCCTAATAAGCCACGTTTTCATGAATTAATTGTTTTTCGACTACCTAACCTAACCTAACCTAACTTTTTCGGCTACCTAACCTAACCTAACCTAACCTATAAAGATAGGTTAGGTTAGGTTAGGTAGGGTTGGTTAGGTTCGGTCATATATCTACGTTAATTTTAACTCCAATAAAAAAAAATTACCTCATACATAATGAAATGGGTAGCTTTATCATTTCATGAGAAAAAAATCATAGAAAATATATTAATTCATGAAAACTTGGCTTATTAGGCAAATCGGGCCTTGCATAGTAGGCTGAGAAGTGCGTTCTGGGTACTAGGTACGACATATATATATATATGACTGAAAACTCACACCACAGAAGTGACTCTAACCCATACTCCCAGGAGCAACGCAACTGGTATCTACAGGACGCCTTAATCCACTTGACCATCACGACCGGACAAAAGGAAGTGATAGCCGAAGCTATTTGAACCACTTCCCCGCCGGCACTTGGATGGTAATCTTAGGCATAGCATTTTATCAAATCACGTCATTCTTTGGGGCACACGTGAGGAACACAAATGCGAACAAGCCTGAATGGTCCCCAGGACTATATGCGGGTGGTGTGGTGTTGAGAGGGGGTGTTGGGTGGTGTGGTGCTGAGAGGGGGTGTCGGGTGGTGTGGATTTGAGAGGGGGTGTTTGTGGTATGGTGTTAAGAGGGGGTATTGGTTGGTGTGGTGTTGGTAGTGGGGTGCTGAGAAGGGGTGTTGGTTGGTGAGGTGTTGAGAGGGCGGTGTTGGTGGTGGGGTGTTGAGAGGGAAGTGTTGGGTGGTGTGGAGTTGAGAGGGCGGTGATGGTGGTGTGGTGTTGAGAGGGAGGCGTTGGTTGGTGTGGTTTTGAGAGGGAGGTGTTGGGTGGTGGAGTGTTGGGAGGGAGATGTTGGGTGGTGTGATGTTGAGAGGGGTGTTAGGTGGTGTGGTGTTGAGAGGGGGTGTTGGGTGGTGTGGTGTTGAGAGGGAAGTGTTGGGTGGTGTGGTGTTGAGAGGGGGTGCTGGGTGGTGTGGTGTTGAGAGGCGGTGTTGGGTGGTGTGGTGTTGAGAGGGGGTGTTGGGTGGTGTGGGGTTGAGAGGGGGGTGTTGGTAGTGTTATGTTGAGAGGGGGTGTTGGGTGTTGTGGAGTTGAGAAGGAGGTGATGGTGGTGTGGTGTTGAGAGGGAGGTGTTGCGTGGTGTAGTGTTGAGGGGGAGGTGTTGGTGGTGTGGTGTTGAGAGGGGGTGTTGGGTGGTGTGGGGTTGAGAGGGCGGTGTTGGTGGTGGGGTGTTGAGAGGGAAGTGTTGGCTGGTGTGGTGTTGGGTGGTGTGGTGTTGAGTGGGGGGTGTTGGGTGGTGTGGTCCCGAGAGGGGGTGTTGAGTGGTGTGGTGTTGAGAGGGGGGGGGTGTTGGGTGGTGTGGTGTTGAGAGGGGGGTGTTGGGTGGTGTGTTGTTGCAAGGGAGGTGTTGGGTGGTGTGGTGTTGAGAGGGAGGTGTTGGTGGTGTGGTGTTGAGAGGGGGTGTTTGGTGGTGTGGGGTTGAGAGGGCGGTGTTGGGTGGTGTGGTGTTGAGAGGGAGGTGTTGGTGGTGTGGTGTTGAGAGGGGGTGTTTGGTGGTGTGGGGTTGAGAGGGCGGTGTTGGGTGGTGTGGTGTTGAGAGGGCGTGTTGGTGGTGGGGTGTTGAGAGGGAAGTGTTGGGTGGTGTGGCGTTGTGAGGGAGGTGTTGGTGGTGGGGTGTTGAGAGGGAAGTGTTGGTGGTGTGGGGTTGAGAGGGGGTGTTGGTGGTGTGGTGTTGAGAGGGAGGTGTTGGGTTGTGTAGTGTTGAGAAGGCGTGTTGGGTGGTGTGGTTTTGAGAGGGGGTGTTGGGTGGTGTGATGCTGAGAGGGGGTGTTGGGTGGTGTGGTGTTGAGAGGGGGTGTTAGTGGTGTGATGTTGAGAGGGGGTGTTGGGTGGTGTGGGGTTGAGAGGGAAGTGTTGGTGATGTGATGTAGAGAGGGGGTGTTGGTTGGTGAGGTGTTGAGAGGGAAGTGTTGGGTGGTGTGGTGTTAAGAGGGGGTGTTGGGTGTTTTGGAATTGAGAGGGCGGTGATAGTGGTGTGGTGTTGAGAGGGGGTGTTGGGTGGTGTGGTGTTGAGTGGGGGGTGTTGAGTGGTGTGGTGCTGAGAGGGGGTGTTGAGTGGTGTAGTGTTGGGAAGTGTAGTGTTGAGAGGGGGTGTTGGGTGGTGTGGGGTTGAGTGGGCGGTGTTGGTGGTGGGGTGTTGAGAGGGAAGTGTTGGGTGGTGTGGTGTTGAGAGGGGGTGTTGGGTGGTGTGGTGTTGAGTGGGGGGTGTTGGGTGGTGTTACGGCCCTCTCGGGTCGCAACCGGGTTCTTTCTCTGATGTTAGAGGTAGGGTATCCGGCCCCAAGCTAGTAGTGGCTTTCAAGGGATGTGATCCGTAACGCAAGTAAAATAAAAGGGGAAGGGAGACAAAGGCAAAAACTTAATAATATAATTATTACCGTCACCATAAATAATATAAAGGTTATCACAAGGGGGAGGAATAAACACTATAATATACAACGTAGTCTTCCTCTGAAGACTCTGGACGTTCACGGTGCTCGACGATGCTAAGCCCTTGGTCCTCTTGTGGCCTCGCGATGAATCCTTCGATTCTCTTGAGTCTACCCTGGCCACAGGCCAGCCAAATCACAGTTCCACTGGGGGCACCGTCGTGGAGGCCATCAACCACAAGTCCAGCCTGTAGCTGGCAGGTTCCAATCAGCAACGCTGGTTAGGCCACTCCATGACCGATACTAGGGTAAGCGAGCCCTAGTCAGGAGCCTCGTGTGATCCCACAGACCACTATCCTCGCCACAACACCCCAGTGGTTAAGCGTCTCCATCAGTCAGTCCCGGGTACGACAATCCCTCAGCTGCCACGCCACGGACAGGCTAACACCACAGTGTTCATCCGGGGGGTGACTCACAGTTGCTGCAGCAAATACTTGGAGACAAGACGGCTGCCTTGGGTAGACTGATCCAACGTTCATTACAGCAGTCCGAGGTCGACTCTGTAATCAGACACGTCATCAGTAATAGGGACACACTAGGGCACCTTACTTACAGGCTTAGACACAAACGCCCGCCTATCCATTCCATAGATGGCGTTGCTGTCTAAGCGTCACCTCAGAGGTCAGCAGCGGTTGTGTTGTGAGCTGATCAGGACTAGCCCTTGTGGCCAGTATATCTCGTCCTCACTAGATGGCGTCGTCCATTTGGAGGGGGTTTCCGGAGCTGACCCAAAGATGGCGCGGTCGTCACTGCTCCGTGCTCGGACGCTGGATTCGGGTCTGTAACAGGTGGTGTGGTGATGAGAGGGGGTGTTGAGTTGTGTGGTGTTGAAAGGGGGTGTTGGGTGGTGTGGTGTTGAGAGGGGGGTGTTGGGTGGTGTGTTTTTGAAAGGGAGGTGTTAGTGGTGTGGTGTTGAGAGGGAGGTGTTGCGTGGTGTGGTGTTGAGGGGGAGGTGTTGGTGGTGTGGTGTTGAGAGGGGGGTGTTGGTTGGTGTGGTGTTAGTGGTGGGGTGCTGAGAAGGGGTGTTGGTTGGTGACGTGTTGAGTGGGCGGTGTTGGTTGTGGGGTGATGAGAGGGAAGTGTTGGGTGGTGTGGAGTTGAGAGGGCAGTGATAGTGGTGTGGTGTTGAGAAGTGTTGGGTTGTGTGGTGTTGAGAGGGGGTGTTATGTGGTGTGTTGTTGAGAAGGGGGAGTGTTGGGTGGAGTGGAGTTGAGAGGGGGTGTTGGGTGGTGTGGCGTTGACAGGGAGGTGTTGGTGGTGTGGTGTTGTGAGGGGGGTGTTGGATGTTTTAGGGTAGAGAAGGAGGTGTTCGTGGTGGGGGTGTTCAGAGATAAGTGTTGGTGGTGTGGTGTTGAGACGGAGGTGTTGGGTGGTGTGGTGCTGAGAGGGGGTGTTGAGTGGTGTGGTGTTGAGAGGGGGTGTTGGGTGGTGTGATGTTGAGAGGGGTTGTTGGGTGGTGTGGTATTGGTGGTGGGGTGCAGAGAAGAGGTGTTGGTTGGTGAGGTGTTGAGAGGGCGGTGTTGAAAGGAAGATGTTGGTGGTGTGGTGTTGAGAGGGAGGTATTGGGTGGTGTTGAGTTGAGAGGGGGTGATGGTAGTGTGGTGTTGAAAGCGGGTGTTGGGTGGTGTGGAGTTGAGAGGGCGGTGATAGTGGTGTGGTGATGAGAGGGAGATGTTGGTTGGTGTGGTGTTGGTGGTGGGGTCCTGTGAAAGGGTGTTGGTTGGTGAGGTGTTGAGAGGGCGGTGTTGGTGGTGGGGTGTTGAGAGGGGGTGTTGTGTGGTGTGGAGTTGAGAGGGGGGGAGTGTTGGGTGGTGTGTTGTTAAAAGGGAGATGTTAGTGGTGTGGAATTGAGAGGGAGGTGTTGGGTGGTGTGGTGTTGAGAGGGAGGTGTTGGTGGTGTGGTGTTGAGAGAGGGTGTTGGGTGGTGTGGTGTTGAACGGGGGTGTAGGTTGATGTGGTGTTGGTGGTAGGGTGCTGAGAAGGGGTGATGGTTAGTGAGGTGTTGAGAGGGCGGTGCTGGTGGTGGGGTGTTGAGAGGGAAGTGTTGGGTGGTGTGGTGTTGAGAGGGGGTGTTGTGTGGTGTGGATTTGAGAGGGCAGTGATAGTGGTGTGGTGTTGAGAGGGAGGTGTTGGTTGGTGTGGTGTTGAGAGGGAGGTGTTGGGTGGTGTGGTGTTGAGGGGGAGGTGTTGGTGGTGTGGTGTTGAGAGGAGGTGTTGGGTGGTGTAGGGGTTGAGAGGGCGGTGTTGGTGGTGGGGTGTTGAGAGGGAAGTGTTGGCTGGTGTGGTGTTGAGAGGGGGTGTTGGGTGGTGTGGTGTTGAGTGGGGGGTGTTGTGTGGTGTGGTGCTGAGAAAGGGAGTTGAGTGGTGTGGTGTTGATAGGGGGGGAGTTTGTTGGTGTTGTGTTGAGATTGAGGGTGTTGGTGGTGTGGTGTTGAGAGGGAGGTGTTGGTTGGTGTGGTGTTGAGAGGGGGTGTTTGGTGGTGTGGTGTTGAGAGGGAGATGTTGGGTGGTGGAATGTTGAGAGGGAGATGTTGGGTGGTGTGATGTTGAGAGGGAGGTGTTGGGTGGTGTGGTGTTGAGTGGAAGGTGTTGGTGGTGTGGTGGTGAGAGGAAGTGTTAGGTGATGTGGTGTTGAGAGGGGGGTCTTGGGTGATGTGGTATTAAAAAGGGGGTTTTGGGTGGTGTGGTGTTGAGAGGGGGGGTGTTGGGTGGTGTGGTGTTGCGAGGGAGGTGTTGGGTGGTGATGTGTTGAGATGGGGTGATAGGTGGCGTGGGGTTGAGAGAGGGTGTTGGGCGGTGTGGTGTTGAGAGGGGAGGGAGTTTTGGGTGGAGTGGTGTTGAGAGGGGGTGTTGGGTGGTGTGGCGTTGAGAGGGAGGTGTTGGTGGTGTGGTGTTGAGAGGGGGGTGTTGGGTGTTTTGGGGTAGAGAAGGAGGTGTTGGTGGTGGGGTGTTTAGAGGGAAGTGTTGGTGGTGTGGTGTTGAGAGGGCGGTGTTGGTGGTGTGGTGTTGAGAGGGAGGTGTTGGGTGGTGTGGTGTTGAGAGGGAGGTGTTGGGTGGTGTGGGGTGGAGAGGGGGTGTCGGTGGTGTGGTGTTGGGAGGGAGGTGTTGGGTGGTGTGGTGTTGAGATGGCGGTGTTAGTGGTGTGGTGTTGAGAAGGAGGTGTTGGGTGGTGTGGTTTTGAGGGGGAGGTGTTTGTGGTGTGGTGTTGATAGGAAGTGTTGGGTGGTGTGGGGCTGAGAGGGCGGTGTTGGTGGTATGGTGTTGAGAGGAGGTGTTGGGTGGTGTGGGGTTGAGTGGGGGGTGTTGGGTGGTGTGGTGCTGAGAGGGGGGGGGGGGGTGTTGGGTAGTGTTGTGTTAAGAGGGAGTGTTGGGTGGTGTGGAGTTGAGAGGGCGGTGATGGTGGTGTGGTGTTGAGAGGGAGGCGTTGGTTGGTGTGGTTTTGAGAGGGGGTGTTGGGAAATTGGTGTTGAGAGGGAGGTGATGGTTATGTGGTGTTGAGAAGGGGTGTTGGGTGGTGTGGTGTTGAGAGAGAAGTGTTGGGTGGTGTGGTGTTGAGAGGGGGTGCTGGGTGGTGTGGTGTTGAGAGGACGGTGTTGGTGGTGGGGTAATGAGAGGGAGGTGTTGGGTGGTGTGGTGTTGAGAGGCGGTGTTGGGTGGTGTGGTGTTGAGAGGGGGGTGTTGGTAGTGTTATGTTGAGAGGGGGTGTTGGGTGTTGTGGAGTTGAGAAGGAGGTGATGGTGGTGTGGTGTTGAGAGGGAGGTGCTGGTTGGAGTGGTGTTGAGAGGGAGGTGTTGCGTGGTGTGGTGTTGAGGGGGAGGTGTTGGTGGTGTGGTGTTGAGAGGGGGTGTTGGGTGGTGTGGGGTTGAGAGGGCGGTGTTGGTGATGGGGTGTTGAGAGGGAAGTGTTGGCTGGTGTGGTGTTGGGTGGTGTGGTGTTGAGTGGGGGGAGTTGGGTGGTGTGGTCCCGAGAGGGGGTGTTGAGTGGTGTGGTGTTGAGAGGGGGGTCTTGGGTGGTGTGGTGTTGAGAGGGGGGTGTTGGGTGGTGTGTTGTTGCAAGGGAGGTGTTGGGTGGTGTGGTGTTGAGAGGGAGGTGTTGGTGGTGTGGTGTTGAGAGGGGGTGTTTGGTGGTGTGGGGTTGAGAGGGCGGTGTTGGGTGGTGTGGTGTTGAGAGGGCGTGTTGGTGGTGGGGTGTTGAGAGGGAAGTGTTGGGTGGTGTGGCGTTGTGAGGGAGGTGTTGGTGGTTTGGTGTTGTGAGGGGGGTGTTGTGTGGTTTGGGGTAGAGAAGGAGGTGTTGGTGGTGGGGTGTTGAGAGGGAAGTGTTGGTGGTGTGGGGTTGAGAGGGGGTGTTGGTGGTGTGGTGTTGAGAGGGAGGTTTTGGGTTGTGTAGTGTTGAGAAGGCGTGTTGGGTGGTGTGGTTTTGAGAGGGGGTGTTGGGTGGTGTGATGTTGAGAGGGGGTGTTGGGTGGTGTGGTGTTGAGAGGGGGTGTTAGTGGTGTGATGTTGAGAGGGGGTGTTGGGTGGTGTGGGGTTGAGAGGGAAGTGTTGGTGATGTGATGTAGAGAGGGGGTGTTGGTTGGTGAGGTGTTGAGAGGGAAGTGTTGGGTGGTGTGGTGTTAAGAGGGGGTGTTGGGTGTTTTGGAATTGAGAGGGCGGTGATAGTGGTGTGGTGTTGAGAGGGGGTGTTGGGTGGTGTGGTGTTGAGTGGGGGGTGTTGAGTGGTGTGGTGCTGAGAGGGGGTGTTGAGTGGTGTAGTGTTGGGAAGTGTAGTGTTGAGAGGGGGTGTTGGGTGGTGTGGGGTTGAGTGGGCGGTGTTGGTGGTGGGGTGTTGAGAGGGAAGTGTTGGGTGGTGTGGTGTTGAGAGGGGGTGTTGGGTGGTGTGGTGTTGAGTGGGGGGTGTTGGGTGGTGTTACGGCCCTCTCGGGTCGCAACCGGGTTCTTTCTCTGATGTTAGAGGTAGGGTATCCGGCCCCAAGCTAGTAGTGGCTTTCAAGGGATGTGATCCGTAACGCAAGTAAAATAAAAGGGGAAGGGAGACAAAGGCAAAAACTTAATAATATAATTATTACCGTCACCATAAATAATATAAAGGTTATCACAAGGGGGAGGAATAAACACTATAATATACAACGTAGTCTTCCTCTGAAGACTCTGGACGTTCACGGTGCTCGACGATGCTAAGCCCTTGGTCCTCTTGTGGCCTCGCGATGAATCCTTCGATTCTCTTGAGTCTACCCTGGCCACAGGCCAGCCAAATCACAGTTCCACTGGGGGCACCGTCGTGGAGGCCATCAACCACAAGTCCAGCCTGTAGCTGGCAGGTTCCAATCAGCAACGCTGGTTAGGCCACTCCATGACCGATACTAGGGTAACGAGCCCTAGTCAGGAGCCTCGTGTGATCCCACAGACCACTATCCTCGCCACAACACCCCAGTGGTTAAGCGTCTCCATCAGTCAGTCCCGGGTACGACAATCCCTCAGCTGCCACGCCACGGACAGGCTAACACCACAGTGTTCATCCGGGGGGTGACTCACAGTTGCTGCAGCAAATACTTGGAGACAAGACGGCTGCCTTGGGTAGACTGATCCAACGTTCATTACAGCAGTCCGAGGTCGACTCTGTAATCAGACACGTCATCAGTTATAGGGACACACTAGGGCACCTTACAGGCTTAGACACAAACGCCCGCCTATCCATTCCATAGATGGCGTTGCTGTCTAAGCGTCACCTCAGAGGTCAGCAGCGGTTATGTTGTGAGCTAATCAGGACTAGCCCTTGTGGCCAGTATATCTCGTCCTCACTAGATGGCGTCGTCCATTTGGAGGGGGTTTCGGGAGCTGACCCACAGATGGCGCGGTCGTCACTGCTCCGTGCTCGGACGCTGGATTCGGGTCTGTAACAGGTGGTGTGGTGATAAGAGGGGGTGTTGAGTTGTGTGGTATTGAAAGGGGGTGTTGGGTGGTGTGGTGTTGAGAGGGGGGTGTTGGGTGGTGTGTTTTTGAAAGGGAGGTGTTAGTGGTGTGGTGTTGAGAGGGAGGTGTTGCGTGGTGTGGTGTTGAGGGGGAGGTGTTGGTGGTGTGGTGTTGAGAGGGGGGGTGCTGAGAAGGGGTGTTGGTTGGTGACGTGTTGAGTGGGCGGTGTTGGTTGTGGGGTGTTGAGAGGGAAGTGTTGGGTGGTGTGGAGTTGAGAGGGCAGTGATAGTGGTGTGGTGTTGAGAAGTGTTGGGTTGTGTGGTGTTGAGAGGGGGTGTTATGTGGTGTGTTGTTGAGATGGGGGAGTGTTGGGTGGAGTGGAGTTGAGAGGGGGTGTTGGGTGGTGTGGCGTTGACAGGGAGGTGTTGGTGGTGTGGTGTTGTGAGGGGGGTGTTGGATGTTTTAGGGTAGAGAAGGAGGTGTTCGTGGGGGGGGGTGTTCAGAGATAAGTGTTGGTGGTGTGGTGTTGAGACGGAGGTGTTGGGTGGTGTGGTGCTGAGAGGGGGTGTTGAGTGGTGTGGTGTTGAGAGGGGGTGTTGGGTGGTGTGATGTTGAGAAGGGTTGTTGGGTGGTGTGGTATTGGTGGTGGGGTGCAGAGAAGAGGTGTTGGTTGGTGAGGTGTTGAGAGGGCGGTGTTGATGGTAAGGTGTTGAAAGGAAGATGTTGGTGGTGTGGTGTTGAGAGGGAGGTATTGGGTGGTGTTGAGTTGAGAGGGGGTGATGGTAGTGTGGTGTTGAAAGCGGGTGTTGGGTGGTGTGGAGTTGAGAGGGCGGTGATAGTGGTGTGGTGATGAGAGGGAGATGTTGGTTGGTGTGGTGTTGGTGGTGGGGTCCTGTGAAAGGGTGTTGGTTGGTGAGGTGTTGAGAGGGCGGTGTTGGTGGTGGGGTGTTGAGAGGGGGTGTTGTGTGGTGTGGAGTTGAGAGGGGGGGGAGTGTTGGGTGGTGTGTTGTTAAAAGGGAGATGTTAGTGGTGTGGAATTGAGAGGGAGGTGTTGGGTGGTGTGGTGTTGAGAGGGAGGTGTTGGTGGTGTGGTGTTGAGAGAGGGTGTTGGGTGGTGTGGTGTTGAACGGGGGTGTAGGGTGGTGTCGTGTTGGTGGTAGGGTGCTGAGAAGGGGTGATGGTTAGTGAGGTGTTGAGACGGCGGTGCTGGTGGTGGGGTGTTGAGAGGGAAGTGTTGGGTGGTGTGGTGTTGAGAGGGGGTGTTGTGTGGTGTGGATTTGAGAGGGCAGTGATAGTGGTGTGGTGTTGAGAGGGAGGTGTTGGTTGGTGTGGTGTTAAGAGGGAGGTGTTGGGTGGTGTGGTGTTGAGGGGGAGGTGTTGGTGGTGTGGTGTTGAGAGGAGGTGCTGGGTGGTGTGGGGTTGAGAGGGCGGTGTTGGTGGTGGGGTGTTGAGAGGGAAGTGTTGGCTGGTGTGGTGTTGAGAGGGGGTGTTGGGTGGTGTGGTGTTGAGAGGGGGGGTGTTGGCTGGTGTGGTGTTGAGAGGGGGTGTTGGGTGGTGTGGTGTTGAGAGGGAGGTGTTGGTTGGTGAGGTGTTGAGAGGGAGGTGTTGGGTGGTGGAGTGTTGAGAGGGAGATGTTGGGTGGTGTGATGTTGAGAGGGGTGTTAGCTGGTGTGGTGTTGAGAGGGGGTGTTGGGTGATGTGGTGTTGAGGGGGAGGTGTTGGTGGTGGGGTGTTGAGAGGGAAGTGTTGGGTGGTGTGGTGTTGAGTGGGGGGGTGTTGGGTGGTGTGGTGTTGAGAGGGGGGTGTTGGTGGTGTGATGTTGAGAGGGAGGTGTTGGTTGGTGTGGTGTTGAGAGGGAGGTGTTGGGTGGTGTGGTGTTGCGAGGGAGGTGTTGGGTGGTGATGTGTTGAGATGGGGTGATAGGTGGGGTGGGGTTGATAGGGGGTGTTGGGCGGTGTGGTGTTGAGAGGGGGGGAGTGTTGGGTGGAGTGGTGTTGAGAGGGGGTGTTGGGTGGTGTGGCGTTGAGAGGGAGGTGTTGGTGGTGTAGTGTTGTGAGGGGGGTGTTGGGTGTTTTGGGATAGAGAAGGAGGTGTTGGTGGTGGGGTGTTTAGAGGGAAGTGTTGGTGGTGTGGTGTTGAGAGGGGGTGTTGTGTGGTGTGGATTTGAGAGGGCAGTGATAGTGGTGTGGTGTTGAGAGGGAGGTGTTGGTGGTGTGGTGTTGAGAGGAGGTGTTGGGTGGTGTGGGGTTGAGAGGGCGGTGTTGGTGGTGGGGTGTTGAGAGGGAAGTGTTGGCTGGTGTGGTGTTGAGAGGGGGTGTTGGGTGGTGTGGTGTTGAGTGGGGGGTGTTGGGTGGTGTGGTGCTGAGAAAGGGAGTTGAGTGGTGTGGTGTTGATAGGGGGGGAGTTTGTTGGTGTGGTGTTGAGATTGAGGGTGTTGGTGGTGTGGTGTTGAGAGGGAGGTGTTGGTTGGTGTGGTGTTGAGAGGGAGATGTTGGGTGGTGGAATGTTGAGAGGGAGATGTTGGGTGGTGTGAGGTTGAGAGGGAGGTGTTGGGTGGTGTGGTGTTGAGTGGAAGGTGTTGGTGGTGTGGTGGTGAGAGGAAGTGTTAGGTGATGTGGTGTTGAGAGGGGGGTCTTGGGTGATGTGGTATTAAAAAGGGGGTTTTGGGTGGTGTGGTGTTGAGAGGGGGGGTGTTGGGTGGTGTGGTGTTGCGAGGGAGGTGTTGGGTGGTGATGTGTTGAGATGGGGTGATAGGTGGGGTGTAGTTGAGAGAGGGTGTTGGGCGGTGTGGTGTTGAGAGGGGAGGGGGTTTTGGGTGGAGTGGTGTTGAGAGGGGGTGTTGGGTGGTGTGGCGTTGAGAGGGAGGTGTTGGTGGTGTGGTGTTGAGAGGGGGGTGTTGGGTGTTTTGGGGTAGAGAAGGAGGTGTTGGTGGTGGGGTGTTTAGAGGGAAGTGTTGGTGGTGTGGTGTTGAGAGGGCGGTGTTGGTGGAGTGGTGTTGAGAGGGAGGTGTTGGGTGGTGTGGTGTTGAGAGGGAGGTGTTGGGTGGTGTGGGGTGGAGAGGGGGTGTCGGTGGTGTGGTGTTGGGAGGGAGGTGTTGGGTGGTGTGGTGTTGAGATGGCGGTGTTAGTGGTGTGGTGTTGAGAGGGAGGTGTTGGGTGGTGTGGTTTTGAGGGGGAGGTGTTTGTGGTGTGGTGTTGAGAGGAAGTGTTGGGTGGTGTGGGGCTGAGAGGGCGGTGTTGGTGGTATGGTGTTGAGAGGAGGTGTTGGGTGGTGTGGGGTTGAGTGGGGGGTGTTGGGTGGTGTGGTGCTGAGAGGGGGGGGGTGTTGGGTAGTGTGGTGTTGAGAGGGGGTGTTGGGTGGTGTGGCGTTGAGAGGGGGTGTTGGGTGGTGTGTTGTTGAGAGGGAGGTGTTGGGTGGTGTGGTGTTGAGAGGGAGGTGTTGGGTGGTGTAGTGTTGAGAGGGTGGTGTTGGTGGTATGGTGTTGAGAGGAGGTGTTGGGTGGTGTGGGGTTGAGAGGGCGGTGTTGGTGGTGGGGTGCTGAGATGGAAGTGTTGGGTGGTGTGGTGTTGAGAGAGGGTGTTGGGTGGTGTGGAGTTGAGAAGGCGGTGATAGTGGTGTGGTGTTGAGAGGGAGGTGTTGGGTGGTGGAGTGTTGAGAGGGGTGTTAGCTGGTGTGGTGTTGAGAGGGGGTGTTGGGTGCTGTGGTGTTGAGGGGGAGGTGTTGGTGGTGGGGTGTTGAGAGGGAAGTGTTGGGTGGTGTGGTGTTGTGTGGGGGGGTGTTGGGTGGTGTGGTACTGAGAGGGGGTGTTGAGTGGTGTGGTGTTGAGAGGGGGGTTGGTTGGTGTGGTGTTGAGAGGGGGGTGTTGGTGGTGTGATGTTGAGAGGGAGGTGTTGGTTGGTGTGGTGTTGAGAGGGAGGTTTTGGGTGGTGGAGTGTTGAGAGGGAGATGTTGGGTGGTGTGATGTTGAGAGGGGGGGTGTTGGGTGGTGTGGTGTTGAGAGGGGTGTTAGGTGGTGTGGTGTTGAGAGGGGGTGTTGGGTGATGTGGTATTAAGAAGGGGGTTTTGTATGGTGTGGTGTTGAGAGGGGGGTGTTGGGTGGTGTGGTGTTGCGAGGGAGGTGTTGGGTGGTGATGTGTTGAGATGGGGTGATAGGTGGGGTGGGGTTGATAGGGGGTGTTGGGCGGTGTGGTGTTGAGAGGGGGGGAGTGTTGGGTGGAGTGGTGTTGAGAGGGGGTGTTGGGTGGTGAGGCGTTGAGAGGGAGGTGTTGGTGGTGTAGTGTTGTGAGGGGGGTGTTGGGTGTTTTGGGATAGAGAAGGAGGTGTTGGTGGTGGGGTGTTTAGAGGGAAGTGTTGGTGGTGTGGTGTTGAGAGGGGGTGTTGTGTGGTGTGGATTTGAGAGGGCAGTGATAGTGGTGTGGTGTTGAGAGGGAGGTGTTGGTTGGTGAGGTGTTGAGAGGGAGGTGTTGGGTGGTGGAGTGTTGAGAGGGAGATGTTGGGTGGTGTGATGTTGAGAGGGGTGTTAGCTGGTGTGGTGTTGAGAGGGGGTGTTGGGTGATGTGGTGTTGAGGGGGAGGTGTTGGTGGTGGGGTGTTGAGAGGGAAGTGTTGGGTGGTGTGGTGTTGAGTGGGGGGGTGTTGGGTGGTGTGGTGTTGAGAGGGGGGTGTTGGTGGTGTGATGTTGAGAGGGAGGTGTTGGTTGGTGTGGTGTTGAGAGGGAGGTGTTGGGTGGTGTGGTGTTGCGAGGGAGGTGTTGGGTGGTGATGTGTTGAGATGGGGTGATAGGTGGGGTGGGGTTGATAGGGGGTGTTGGGCGGTGTGGTGTTGAGAGGGGGGGAGTGTTGGGTGGAGTGGTGTTGAGAGGGGGTGTTGGGTGGTGAGGCGTTGAGAGGGAGGTGTTGGTGGTGTAGTGTTGTGAGGGGGGTGTTGGGTGTTTTGGGATAGAGAAGGAGGTGTTGGTGGTGGGGTGTTTAGAGGGAAGTGTTGGTGGTGTGGTGTTGAGAGGGGGTGTTGTGTGGTGTGGATTTGAGAGGGCAGTGATAGTGGTGTGGTGTTGAGAGGGAGGTGTTGGTGGTGTGGTGTTGAGAGGAGGTGTTGGGTGGTGTGGGGTTGAGAGGGCGGTGTTGGTGGTGGGGTGTTGAGAGGGAAGTGTTGGCTGGTGTGGTGTTGAGAGGGGGTGTTGGGTGGTGTGGTGTTGAGTGGGGGGTGTTGGGTGGTGTGGTGCTGAGAAAGGGAGTTGAGTGGTGTGGTGTTGATAGGGGGGGAGTTTGTTGGTGTGGTGTTGAGATTGAGGGTGTTGGTGGTGTGGTGTTGAGAGGGAGGTGTTGGTTGGTGTGGTGTTGAGAGGGAGATGTTGGGTGGTGGAATGTTGAGAGGGAGATGTTGGGTGGTGTGAGGTTGAGAGGGAGGTGTTGGGTGGTGTGGTGTTGAGTGGAAGGTGTTGGTGGTGTGGTGGTGAGAGGAAGTGTTAGGTGATGTGGTGTTGAGAGGGGGGTCTTGGGTGATGTGGTATTAAAAAGGGGGTTTTGGGTGGTGTGGTGTTGAGAGGGGGGGTGTTGGGTGGTGTGGTGTTGCGAGGGAGGTGTTGGGTGGTGATGTGTTGAGATGGGGTGATAGGTGGGGTGTAGTTGAGAGAGGGTGTTGGGCGGTGTGGTGTTGAGAGGGGAGGGGGTTTTGGGTGGAGTGGTGTTGAGAGGGGGTGTTGGGTGGTGTGGCGTTGAGAGGGAGGTGTTGGTGGTGTGGTGTTGAGAGGGGGGTGTTGGGTGTTTTGGGGTAGAGAAGGAGGTGTTGGTGGTGGGGTGTTTAGAGGGAAGTGTTGGTGGTGTGGTGTTGAGAGGGCGGTGTTGGTGGAGTGGTGTTGAGAGGGAGGTGTTGGGTGGTGTGGTGTTGAGAGGGAGGTGTTGGGTGGTGTGGGGTGGAGAGGGGGTGTCGGTGGTGTGGTGTTGGGAGGGAGGTGTTGGGTGGTGTGGTGTTGAGATGGCGGTGTTAGTGGTGTGGTGTTGAGAGGGAGGTGTTGGGTGGTGTGGTTTTGAGGGGGAGGTGTTTGTGGTGTGGTGTTGAGAGGAAGTGTTGGGTGGTGTGGGGCTGAGAGGGCGGTGTTGGTGGTATGGTGTTGAGAGGAGGTGTTGGGTGGTGTGGGGTTGAGTGGGGGGTGTTGGGTGGTGTGGTGCTGAGAGGGGGGGGTGTTGGGTAGTGTGGTGTTGAGAGGGGGTGTTGGGTGGTGTGGCGTTGAGAGGGGGTGTTGGGTGGTGTGTTGTTGAGAGGGAGGTGTTGGGTGGTGTGGTGTTGAGAGGGAGGTGTTGGGTGGTGTAGTGTTGAGAGGGTGGTGTTGGTGGTATGGTGTTGAGAGGAGGTGTTGGGTGGTGTGGGGTTGAGAGGGCGGTGTTGGTGGTGGGGTGCTGAGATGGAAGTGTTGGGTGGTGTGGTGTTGAGAGAGGGTGTTGGGTGGTGTGGAGTTGAGAAGGCGGTGATAGTGGTGTGGTGTTGAGAGGGAGGTGTTGGGTGGTGGAGTGTTGAGAGGGGTGTTAGCTGGTGTGGTGTTGAGAGGGGGTGTTGGGTGCTGTGGTGTTGAGGGGGAGGTGTTGGTGGTGGGGTGTTGAGAGGGAAGTGTTGGGTGGTGTGGTGTTGTGTGGGGGGGTGTTGGGTGGTGTGGTACTGAGAGGGGGTGTTGAGTGGTGTGGTGTTGAGAGGGGGGTTGGTTGGTGTGGTGTTGAGAGGGGGGTGTTGGTGGTGTGATGTTGAGAGGGAGGTGTTGGTTGGTGTGGTGTTGAGAGGGAGGTTTTGGGTGGTGGAGTGTTGAGAGGGAGATGTTGGGTGGTGTGATGTTGAGAGGGGGGGTGTTGGGTGGTGTGGTGTTGAGAGGGGTGTTAGGTGGTGTGGTGTTGAGAGGGGGTGTTGGGTGATGTGGTATTAAGAAGGGGGTTTTGTATGGTGTGGTGTTGAGAGGGGGGTGTTGGGTGGTGTGGTGTTGCGAGGGAGGTGTTGGGTGGTGATGTGTTGAGATGGGGTGATAGGTGGGGTGGGGTTGATAGGGGGTGTTGGGCGGTGTGGTGTTGAGAGGGGGGGAGTGTTGGGTGGAGTGGTGTTGAGAGGGGGTGTTGGGTGGTGAGGCGTTGAGAGGGAGGTGTTGGTGGTGTAGTGTTGTGAGGGGGGTGTTGGGTGTTTTGGGATAGAGAAGGAGGTGTTGGTGGTGGGGTGTTTAGAGGGAAGTGTTGGTGGTGTGGTGTTGAGAGGGGGTGTTGTGTGGTGTGGATTTGAGAGGGCAGTGATAGTGGTGTGGTGTTGAGAGGGAGGTGTTGGTTGGTGAGGTGTTGAGAGGGAGGTGTTGGGTGGTGGAGTGTTGAGAGGGAGATGTTGGGTGGTGTGATGTTGAGAGGGGTGTTAGCTGGTGTGGTGTTGAGAGGGGGTGTTGGGTGATGTGGTGTTGAGGGGGAGGTGTTGGTGGTGGGGTGTTGAGAGGGAAGTGTTGGGTGGTGTGGTGTTGAGTGGGGGGGTGTTGGGTGGTGTGGTGTTGAGAGGGGGGTGTTGGTGGTGTGATGTTGAGAGGGAGGTGTTGGTTGGTGTGGTGTTGAGAGGGAGGTGTTGGGTGGTGTGGTGTTGCGAGGGAGGTGTTGGGTGGTGATGTGTTGAGATGGGGTGATAGGTGGGGTGGGGTTGATAGGGGGTGTTGGGCGGTGTGGTGTTGAGAGGGGGGGAGTGTTGGGTGGAGTGGTGTTGAGAGGGGGTGTTGGGTGGTGAGGCGTTGAGAGGGAGGTGTTGGTGGTGTAGTGTTGTGAGGGGGTGTTGGGTGTTTTGGGATAGAGAAGGAGGTGTTGGTGGTGGGGTGTTTAGAGGGAAGTGTTGGTGGTGTGGTGTTGAGAGGGGGTGTTGTGTGGTGTGGATTTGAGAGGGCAGTGATAGTGGTGTGGTGTTGAGAGGGAGGTGTTGGTGGTGTGGTGTTGAGAGGAGGTGTTGGGTGGTGTGGGGTTGAGAGGGCGGTGTTGGTGGTGGGGTGTTGAGAGGGAAGTGTTGGCTGGTGTGGTGTTGAGAGGGGGTGTTGGGTGGTGTGGTGTTGAGTGGGGGGTGTTGGGTGGTGTGGTGCTGAGAAAGGGAGTTGAGTGGTGTGGTGTTGATAGGGGGGGAGTTTGTTGGTGTGGTGTTGAGATTGAGGGTGTTGGTGGTGTGGTGTTGAGAGGGAGGTGTTGGTTGGTGTGGTGTTGAGAGGGAGATGTTGGGTGGTGGAATGTTGAGAGGGAGATGTTGGGTGGTGTGAGGTTGAGAGGGAGGTGTTGGGTGGTGTGGTGTTGAGTGGAAGGTGTTGGTGGTGTGGTGGTGAGAGGAAGTGTTAGGTGATGTGGTGTTGAGAGGGGGGTCTTGGGTGATGTGGTATTAAAAAGGGGGTTTTGGGTGGTGTGGTGTTGAGAGGGGGGGTGTTGGGTGGTGTGGTGTTGCGAGGGAGGTGTTGGGTGGTGATGTGTTGAGATGGGGTGATAGGTGGGGTGTAGTTGAGAGAGGGTGTTGGGCGGTGTGGTGTTGAGAGGGGAGGGGGTTTTGGGTGGAGTGGTGTTGAGAGGGGGTGTTGGGTGGTGTGGCGTTAAGAGGGAGGTGTTGGTGGTGTGGTGTTGAGAGGGGGGTGTTGGGTGTTTTGGGGTAGAGAAGGAGGTGTTGGTGGTGGGGTGTTTAGAGGGAAGTGTTGGTGGTGTGGTGTTGAGAGGGCGGTGTTGGTGGTGTGGTGTTGAGAGGGAGGTGTTGGGTGGTGTGGTGTTGAGAGGGAGGTGTTGGGTGGTGTGGGGTGGAGAGGGGGTGTCGGTGGTGTGGTGTTGGGAGGGAGGTGTTGGGTGGTGTGGTGTTGAGATGGCGGTGTTAGTGGTGTGGTGTTGAGAGGGAGGTGTTGGGTGGTGTGGTTTTGAGGGGGAGGTGTTTGTGGTGTGGTGTTGAGAGGAAGTGTTGGGTGGTGTGGGGCTGAGAGGGCGGTGTTGGTGGTATGGTGTTGAGAGGAGGTGTTGGGTGGTGTGGGGTTGAGTGGGGGGTGTTGGGTGGTGTGGTGCTGAGAGGGGGGGGGGTGTTGGGCAGTGTGGTGTTGAGAGGGGGTGTTGGGTGGTGTGGCGTTGAGAGGGGGTGTTGGGTGGTGTGTTGTTGAGAGGGAGGTGTTGGGTGGTGTGGTGTTGAGAGGGAGGTGTTGGGTGGTGTAGTGTTGAGAGGGTGGTGTTGGTGGTATGGTGTTGAGAGGAGGTGTTGGGTGGTGTGGGGTTGAGAGGGCGGTGTTGGTGGTGGGGTGCTGAGATGGAAGTGTTGGGTGGTGTGGTGTTGAGAGAGGGTGTTGGGTGGTGTGGAGTTGAGAAGGCGGTGATAGTGGTGTGGTGTTGAGAGGGAGGTGTTGGGTGGTGGAGTGTTGAGAGGGGTGTTAGCTGGTGTGGTGTTGAGAGGGGGTGTTGGGTGCTGTGGTGTTGAGGGGGAGGTGTTGGTGGTGGGGTGTTGAGAGGGAAGTGTTGGGTGGTGTGGTGTTGTGTGGGGGGGTGTTGGGTGGTGTGGTACTGAGAGGGGGTGTTGAGTGGTGTGGTGTTGAGAGGGGGGTTGGTTGGTGTGGTGTTGAGAGGGGGGTGTTGGTGGTGTGATGTTGAGAGGGAGGTGTTGGTTGGTGTGGCTTTGAGAGGGAGGTGTTGGTGGTGTGGTGTTGAGAGGGGGGTGTTGGGTGTTTTGGGGTAGAGAAGGAGGTGTTGATGGTGGGGTGTTTAGAGGGAAGTGTTGGTGGTGTGGTGTTGAGAGGGCGGTGTTGGTGGTGTGGTGTTGTGTGGGGGGGTGTTGGGTGGTGTGGTACTGAGAGGGGGTGTTGAGTGGTGTGGTGTTGAGAGGGGGGTTGGTTGGTGTGGTGTTGAGAGGGGGGTGTTGGTGGTGTGATGTTGAGAGGGAGGTGTTGGTTGGTGTGGCGTTGAGAGGGAGGTGTTGGTGGTGTGGTGTTGAGAGGGGGGTGTTGGGTGTTTTGGGGTAGAGAAGGAGGTGTTGGTGGTGGGGTGTTTAGAGGGAAGTGTTGGTGGTGTGGTGTTGAGAGGGCGGTGTTGGTGGTGTGGTGTTGAGAGGGAGGTGTTGGGTGGTGTGGTGTTGAGAGGGAGGTGTTGGGTGGTGTGGGGTGGAGAGGGGGTGTCGGTGGTGTGGTGTTGGGAGGGAGGTGTTGGGTGGTGTGGTGTTGAGATGGCGGTGTTAGTGGTGTGGTGTTGAGAGGGAGGTGTTGGGTGGTGTGGTTTTGAGGGGGAGGTGTTTGTGGTGTGGTGTTGAGAGGAAGTGTTGGGTGGTGTGGGGCTGAGAGGGCGGTGTTGGTGGTATGGTGTTGAGAGGAGGTGTTGGGTGGTGTGGGGTTGAGTGGGGGGTGTTGGGTGGTGTGGTGCTGAGAGGGGGGGGTGTTGGGTAGTGTGGTGTTGAGAGGGGGTGTTGGGTGGTGTGGCGTTGAGAGGGGGTGTTGGGTGGTGTGTTGTTGAGAGGGAGGTGTTGGGTGGTGTGGTGTTGAGAGGGAGGTGTTGGGTGGTGTAGTGTTGAGAGGGTGGTGTTGGTGGTATGGTGTTGAGAGGAGGTGTTGGGTGGTGTGGGGTTGAGAGGGCGGTGTTGGTGGTGGGGTGCTGAGATGGAAGTGTTGGGTGGTGTGGTGTTGAGAGAGGGTGTTGGGTGGTGTGGAGTTGAGAAGGCGGTGATAGTGGTGTGGTGTTGAGAGGGAGGTGTTGGGTGGTGGAGTGTTGAGAGGGGTGTTAGCTGGTGTGGTGTTGAGAGGGGGTGTTGGGTGCTGTGGTGTTGAGGGGGAGGTGTTGGTGGTGGGGTGTTGAGAGGGAAGTGTTGGGTGGTGTGGTGTTGTGTGGGGGGGTGTTGGGTGGTGTGGTACTGAGAGGGGGTGTTGAGTGGTGTGGTGTTGAGAGGGGGGTTGGTTGGTGTGGTGTTGAGAGGGGGGTGTTGGTGGTGTGATGTTGAGAGGGAGGTGTTGGTTGGTGTGGTGTTGAGAGGGAGGTTTTGGGTGGTGGAGTGTTGAGAGGGAGATGTTGGGTGGTGTGGTGTTGAGAGGGGTGTTAGGTGGTGTGGTGTTGAGAGGGGGTGTTGGGTGATGTGGTATTAAGAAGGGGGTTTTGTATGGTGTGGTGTTGAGAGGGGGGTGTTGGGTGGTGTGGTGTTGCGAGGGAGGTGTTGGGTGGTGATGTGTTGAGATGGGGTGATAGGTGGGGTGGGGTTGATAGGGGTGTTGGGCGGTGTGGTGTTGAGAGGGGGGGAGTGTTGGGTGGAGTGGTGTTGAGAGGGGGTGTTGGGTGGTGTGGCGTTGAGAGGGAGGTGTTGGTGGTGTAGTGTTGTGAGGGGGGTGTTGGGTGTTTTGGGGTAGAGAAGGAGGTGTTGGTGGTGGGGTGTTTAGAGGGAAGTGTTGGTGGTGTGGTGTTGAGAGGGCGGTGTTGGTGGTGTGGTGTTGAGAGGGAGGTGTTGGGTGGTGTAGTGTTGAGAGGGAGGTGTTGGGTGGTGTGGGGTGGAGAGGGGGTGTCGGTGGTGTAGTGTTGAGAGGGAGGTGTTGGGTGGTGTGGTGCTGAGAGGGGGGGGGGGTGTTGGGTAGTGTGGTGTTGAGAGGGGGTGTTGGGTGGTGTGTTGTTGAGAGGGAGGTGCTGGGTGGTGTGGTGTTGAGAGGAAGGTGTTGGGTGGTGTGGTGTTGAGAGGGAGGTGTTGGTGGTGGGGTGCTGAGAAGGGGTGTAGGTTGGTGAGTTGTTGAGAGGGCGGTGTTGGTGGAGTGGTGTTGAGAGGGAAGTGTTGGGTGGTGTCGGAAAATCCGACACCATTTAATATATCATACAGATAATAGCTGTATTGTATAAACAAGTAACCCATAGAAAACGTAACTTGTAGTGGAATTACCGTCTATAGAAAACGGGATATCATCACCACATACTATTATATTCTCCACCTATTATGGTGGGAATTATTCTTAAATACATTAGTCTTTGGACTTTACCATCATAAAAACATCTTATATAAATTAACTTAATTATCAATATTAAAGTAGAGTAAATGTGACCCTTCTATCACTTTCTGAAATCTGGACAATGTAAGCCAGGCGTCAGGGAGGAAGGAGGGCAGCCATTGTTTATACTAGACCAGAGGCACACGGGAGCAAATACGGCTCCTGTTATTTTTACTTGGACGTAGTGTTATGGAAGCCAAAGGTGTACCATTTTCAACACGCTGTCAACAAATTCAAGTTAAGTGTTCTTTCCGAAACCCATTTATTTTCATTTATGGCCATTAATGTCATTATATAGGGTGACCCGGTTAGAGCACGTGGGAGCCTCAAACTAAAGGTAATTAAGCCAGGTCTTTATTGTTCCATGTATAGTGTTTTCTCTGATATAACTTGTCATATATAGAACCTGGCTTCACAGCTAGCGCCCTTTTGACAGGTCAAGACGAGGAAGACTTTGTGCACCAGTTACTGGGTGATGGAAGCTACCTCAAAGAGGATAATTTGGTGTCTACACCCTTGTTATACCTGGTGGACTAACCTGCTGTACTATAAGATAAGGAACCTCTTCAATGTATGTAGTTAATTCTGTAGTTTGATTGGCTGCATATATATTAATTTAATAACCCCCCTAATGTGTAGAGGATCGATTTGTGAGATTATGAGATTATTGCAGAAATACAGTCCACTTATCATTATACAAATTGCTATCGAAGTACATAAATTAACGTAAATACAAATTCATATAAATTAAATAAATATAAATCTCACAGGTCGGTTCCCACATTATTTGGTCATCTTCGAACCGGATGACGGATTATTTGATCCTTTGAACCCACATTTGGTCATCTTAGTACCGGATGAACCAGTTAACCAGTGGATTCATTAAATATACTAGTGCAGTGTTATTTAAACAAAGGCCAGCCAGTCAAAGACAGCGCCTCGTGGGAGCTCACGAGCCCCCCTCAACTGAGTTCAGCTTCGTCAGCAGTTTCATGCACACCCACAGATATTTGGTGGCGTGTTATTTCGTGAAATGACAGCGCTAATATAGAAGCCAGCCAAATTAGTGACTGTGTCTTCGCGATATTGTTCACGGATTTCGTGGTGTTACATTTCGCGAGAGATTATCTACGAATTTTGTGGACTTTATTTCGCGAGGTCACTAATAATATTTAATACTTCTAGATAATATTAGAAGTTTCATAGAGGCTAATTAAGAGGCTATTATCAATAATTGTGTATATTATTTCTCCAAAATAGAGAATTATTTAATATATACTGCACTAGTGATCACAGTATAATATTTACTAATTGCCAACCCACAAGGGTAGGATATTAAAATTGACTAGTTGAACTATTATCGTTCATCCTAGTCCCATTATTACCATAGTCAGTTGTACTATATTGAACAACCTAACACCATTAATGAATGGTCCAGACCCTATTTTGGGTGTAATTTTTATCAACTCGAGTTGAGTTGTATATATAATAATTTACTTATGATCATTACACCTTTGAGTGATTAATTAGTGTCTCTACCATCCTAGGGTGATATTGAGGAGCTAACCTAAAGGTACTTCCAGTGACACTGGTTTATCACTCAAATCATTAGTGTGTATGATTGTATATATATAATGTGTATTAATTTTAAGTGCTAACCTCTAGTAGAGGTAGGATTATTGCCTAGTGAGTGCAGAATTTACCCTAGGCTACCATTAGAGCTTGTTCAGTATTATGAGCAGCCCAAGTACAAGTCCCACAAGGCTTTACCAACTAGCCAGTATGGATAATGCAGGGAGAATGAAAAGAACCCTTGCAGGTCTTAAAGGCCACTTAACAAGACAGATCAAGAAATGTGAAGATTTGTCACAACAATCAACAGTTGATTATGCTGACCTGGAAAGCTATTATCAAGCAGCTGCAGGTAAATTTGAGCAAATCAAATGCCAAATGGCTGTCCTTGTGGGGACAGATTACTACCATCAATTCATCGGTGGCCCTACTAAATATCAGGGCATAACCATGTTAAACTCTGCAGGAGGTAAATTACTCTCAGGCCCAGTATCAAGCCTGAGGAGACCTATGCCTGCAGATAAACAATACCAATAGAAATCTAAATTTGTCAGCTGATTATATTTCTCCAGTAGCATTATACTAAGGAGATTACAGCTGACTATACCAACAGAGGTTGATGTTAGTATCATCATTTGAAGCTGAAGATGAGTTCATGAGGCCTCAGTGGCAAATCAGTGAACAGTAGCCTAAAACAGCTACAAGTCACTGCGACCAATGTCACTGAACCCACTGCAGTCCCAGAACCATACTTTACTTTAATGATGAGCTATTCAATCTTCTGAATCAATTAACTAAATTAAACCCCAATAAATCTGATGACTGATTTGATACATATATTATTTAATCAAGATGTATTCCATGGGCCTCAGTGTTTATATATCAGTGACCAGTTACCTGAAGAATCTTCAAGTTATATCTAATGTCATTGATCTCACTGCAGTCCCTGAATCATACTTGACTGTAGTACTTGATCACATTCAGTCTTCTGGGTTAAATAATATGTAATAAGGCTTGAATATTAGCCTTTCAAGAGTTGACAGGGAAATGAAATCGCATTAGACTTCTAACCCCTACAACTCTAGTACGGGACATCCGTCCTGTACGAACAGACGCACAAATGTGTGATTACTAACTACTAACATCAAATTAATCTAATAATTCGAAGGAGGAGTATCGGTGTTCGTCTGTTCTAATTAGGACTTCGACCCGTGAGCAGCCCCTGGGGAATTATGTCGGAAAATCCGACACCATTTAATATATCATACAGATAATAGCTGTATTGTATAAACAAGTAACCCATAGAAAACGTAACTTGTAGTGGAATTACCGTCTATAGAAAACGGGATATCATCATCACATACTATTATATTCTCCACCTATTATGGTGGGAATTATTCTTAAATACATTAGTCTTTGGACTTTACCATCATAAAAACATCTTATATAAATTAACTTAATTATCAATATTAAAGTAGAGTAAATGTGACCCTTCTATCACTTTCTGAAATCTGGACAATGTAAGCCAGGCATCAGGGAGGAAGGAGGGCAGCCATTGTTTATACTAGACCAGAGGCACACGGGAGCAAATACGGCTCCTGTTATTTTTACTTGGACGTAGTGTTATGGAAGCCAAAGGTGTACCATTTTCAACACGCTGTCAACAAATTCAAGTTAAGTGTTCTTTCCGAAACCCATTTATTTTCATTTATGGCCATTAATGTCATTATATAGGGTGATCAGGTTAGAGCACGTGGGAGCCTCAAACTAAAGGTAATTAAGCCAGGTCTTTATTGTTCCATGTATAGTGTTTTCTCTTATATAACTTGTCATATATAGAACCTGGCTTCACAGCTAGCGCCCTTTTGACAGGTCAAGACGAGGAAGACTTTGTGCACCAGTTACTGGGTGATGGAAGCTACCTCAAAGAGGATAATTTGGTGTCTACACCCTAGTTATACCTGGTGGACTAACCTGCTGTACTATAAGATAAGGAACCTCTTCAATGTATGTAGTTAATTCTGTAGTTTGATTGGCTGCATATATATTAATTTAATAACCCCCCCCTAATGTGTAGAGGATCGATTTGTGAGATTATGAGATTATTGCAGAAATACAGTCCACTTATCATTATACAAATTGCTATCGAAGTACATAAATTAACGTAAATATAAATTCATATAAATTAAATAAATATAAATCTCACAGGTCGGTTCCCACAGGTGGTGTGGTGTTGAGAGAGGGTGTTGGGTTGTGTGGAGTTGAGAGGGCGGTGATAGTGGTGTGGTGTTGAGAGGGAGGTGTTGGTTGGTGTGGTGTTGAGAGGGAGGTGTTGGGTGGTGGAATGTTGAGAGTGAGATGTTGGGTGGTGTGATGTTGAGAGGGGGTGTTAGGTGGTGTGGTGTTGAGAAGGTGTGTTGGGTGGTGTGGTGATGAGAGGGGGGGAGTGTTGGGTGGAGTGGTGTTGAGAGGGGGTGTTGGTTGGTTTGGAGTTGAGAGGGAGGTGTTGGTGGTGTTGTGTTGTGAGGGGGGGTGTTGGTTGGTGTGGGGTTGGGAGGGGAGGTTGAAGGTGGGGTGTTGAGAGGGCGGTGTTGGTGGTGGGGTGTAGAGAAGGAGGTGTTGGTTGGTGTGGTGTTGAGAGGGAGGTGTTGGGTGGTGTGATGTTGAGAGGGGTGTTAAGTGGTGTGGTGTTGAGAGGGGGTGTTGGGTGATGTGGTATTAAGAAGGGGGTTTTGGGTGGTGTGGTGTTGAGAGGGAGGTGTTGGGTGGTGATGTGTTTAGATGGGGTGATAGGTGGGGTGGGGTTGAGAGGGGGTGTTGGGCGGTGTGGTGTTGAGAGGGGGGGAGTGTTGGGTGGAGTGGTGTTGAGAGGGGGTGTTGGGTGGTGTTTCGTTGAGAGGGAGGTGTTGGTGGTGTGGTGTTGTGAGGGGGGTGTTGGGTGTTTTGGGGTAGAGAAGGAGGTGTTTGGTGGTGTGGGGTGGAGAGGGGGTGTCGGTGATGTGGTGTTGAGAGGGAGGTGTTGGTTGGTGTGGTGTTGAGAGGGCGGTGTTGGGTGGTGTGGTTTTGAGGGGGGGGTGTTTGTGGTGTGGTGTTGAGAGGGGTGTTGGGAGGTGTGGGGCTGAGAGGGCGGTGTTGGTGGTGGGGTGTTGGGTGGTGTTTCGTTGAGAGGGAGGTGTTGGTGGTGTGGTGTTGTGAGGGGGGTGTTGGGTGTTTTGGGGTAGAGAAGGAGGTGTTTGGTGGTGTGGGGTGGAGAGGGGGTGTCGGTGATGTGGTGTTGAGAGGGAGGTGTTGCGTGGTGTGGTGTTGAGAGGGGGGGTTGGGTGGTGTGGTGTTGAGTGGGGGGGTGTTGGGTGGTGTGGTGCTGAGAGTGGGGGGGTGTTGGGTGGTTTGGTGTTGAGAGGGGGTGTTGGGTGGTGTGGTGTTGAGAGGGGGGGTTGGGTGGTGTGGTGTTGAGTGGGGGGGTGTTGGGTGGTGTGGTGCTGAGAGTGGGGGGGTGTTGGGTGGTTTGGTGTTGAGAGGGGGTGTTGGGTGGTGTGGTGTTGAGAGGGGGGGGTTGGGTGCTGTGGTGTTGAGTGGGGGGGTGTTGGGTGGTGTGGTGCTGAGAGGGGGGGGTGTTGGGTGGTTTGGTGTTGAGAGGGGGTGTTGGGTGGTGTGGTGTTGAGAGGGGGGGAGTGTTGGGTGGAGTGGTGTTGAGAGGGGGTGTTGGGTGGTATGGCGTTGAGAGGGCGGTGTTGGTGGTGTAGTGTTGTGAGGAGGGTGTTGGGTGTTTTGGGGTAGAGAAGGTGTTGGTGGTGGGGTGTTGAGAGGGCGGTGTTGGTGGTGGGGTGTTGAGAGGGAGGTGTTGGTGGTGTGGTGTTGAGAGGGCGGTGTTGGTGGTGGGGTGTTGAGAGGGAGGTGTTGGGTGGTGTGGGGTGGAGAGGGGGTGTCGGTGATGTGGTGTTGAGAGGGAGGTGTTTGGTGGTATGGTGTTGAGAGGGCGGTGTTGGTGGTATGGTGTTGAGAGGGAGGTGTTAGTGGGGTGGTGTTGAAAGGGAGTTGTTGGGTGGTGTGGTTTTGAGGGGGAGGTGTTGGGTGGTAGAGTGTTGAGAGGGAGATGTTGGGTGGTGTGGTGTTGAGAGGGCGGTGTAGGTGGAGGGGTGTTGAGAGGGAAGTGTTGGGTGGTGTGGTGTTGAGAGAGGGTGTTGGGTGGTGTGGAGTTGAGAGGGCGGTGATAGTGGTGTGGTGTTGAGAGGGAGGTGTTAGTTGGTGTGGTGTTGAGAGGGAGGTGTTGGGTGGTGGAGTGTTGAGAGGGGGTGTTAGGTGGTGTGGTGTTGAGAGGGGGTGTTTGGTGATTGGTGTTGCGAGGGAGGTGTTGGGTGGTGTGGTGTTGAGAGGGAGGTGTTGGTGGTGTGGTGTTCAGAAGGGGTGTTGGGTGGTGTGGTGTTGAGAGGGGGGGAGTGTTGGGTTGAGTGGTGTTGAGAGGGGGTGTTGGGTTGTGTGGGGTTGGGAGGGGAGGTTGAAGGTGGGGTGTTGAGAGGAAGGTGTTGGGTGGTATGGTGTTGAGAGGAGGTGTTAGGTGGTTTGTCCTTGAGAGGGGAGGTGTTGGGTGGTGTGGTTTGAGAGGGGGGTGTTGGTGGTGTGATGTTGAGAGGGGGTGTTGGGTGGTGTAGTGTTGAGAGGGAGGTGTTGGTGGTGTTGTGTTGAGAGTGAAGTGTTGGTGGTGTAGTGTTGAAAGGGAGGTGTTGGTGGTGTGGTGTTGAGATGGAGTGTTTGGTGGTGTGGGGTTGAGAGGGCGGTGTTTGTAGTGTGGTGTTGAGAGGGGGTGTTGGTTGATGTGGTGTTGGTGGTTGGGTGCTGAGAAGGGGTGTTTGTGGTGGGGTGTTGAGAGGGAAGTGTTGGGTGGTGTGGTGTTGAGAGGGAGGTGTTGGGTGGTGTGGTGTTGAGAGGGAGGTGTTGGGTGGTGTGGTGTTGAGGGGGAGGTGTTGGTGGTGTGGTGTTGAGTGGGGGTGTTGGGTGGTGTGGTGCTGAGAGGGGGTGTTGAGTGGTGTGGTGTTGAGAGGGGGTGTTGGGTAGTGTGGTGTTGAGAGGGGGGTGTTGGGTGGTGTGGGGTTGAGAGGGCGGTGTTGGTGGTGGGGTGGTGAGATGGAAGTGTTGGGTGGTTTGGTGTTGCGAGGGGGTGTTGGGTGGTGTGGTGTTGAGTGGGGGGTGTTGGGTTGTGTGGTGCTGAGAGGAGGTGTTGAGTGGTTTGGTGTTGAGAGGGGGTGTTGGGTGGTGTGGTGTTGAGAGGGAGGTGTTGGTGGTGTGGTGTTGAGATGGGGTGTTGGGTGGTGTAGGGTTGAGAGGGCGGTGTTGGCGGTGTGATGTTGAGAGGGGGTGTTGGGTGGTGTGAGGTTGAGAGGGAGGTGTTGGTGGTGTGGTGTTGAAAGGAAGGTGTTGGGTTGTGAAGTGTTGAGAGGGAGGTGTTGGGTGGTTTGGTGTCGAGAGAGGGTGTTGGGTGGTGTGGTGTTGAGATGGGGTGTTGGGTGGTGTGGTGTTGAGAGGGAGGTGTTGGTGGTGGGGGGTTGAGAGAGCATGTTGGGTGGTGTGGTGTTGAGTGGGGGTGTTGGGTGGTGTGGTGTTGAGAGAGGGTGTTGGGTGGTGTGGTGTTGAGAGGGAGGTGTTGGTGGTGGGGGTTTGAGAGAGCATGTTGGGTGGTGTGGTATTGAGAGGGGGTGTTGGGTGGTGTAGTGTTGAGAGGGTGGTGTTGGTGGTGTGGTGTTGAGAGGGGGTGTTGGTGGTATGGTGGTGAGAGGTGGGGGGTGTTGGTGGTGGGGTGTTGGTGGTATGGTGGTGAGAGGGTGGTGTTGGTGGTGTGGTGTTGAGAGGGGGTGTTGGTGGTATGGTGGTGAGAGGTGGGTGTTGGTGGTGGGGTGTTGGTGGTGGGGTGGTAGTGGTGGTGTTCAGTTCTTACCAAACATAGAAGGGTGTGTTAGTGTCGTGCCAGGGCAGGAGAAAGACTGAGGAGGGACTGTTTGACCTGCCGCTAACTTGTCCGTATTGCTCGGCTGCCATTTTTATGTACATATTTATTTTACTTTAAATCCCAACATAAGCAATTTATAGCAAAAAATAATCATTTTAAAGTATGTAATAACTATTTTCCTTGCAGTCTTGTAATATAAGTTGGAACAAATGTACATATATTATTTAGATATATTAATAAACCAAATTATTACATTGTATGGAAACACTGTCCGTTTGACTGCATCACCAAGCTTCTTAATCTTTATGGGTCTACTCGTCTACACACACCCCTCTACATCCTCACCCGGCTACACCCTCAACCTGCTACACCCTCAAACTGATACACCCTCTACCTGCTACACCCTCACCTTGCTACACCCTCACCTTGCTACACCCTCAACAGGCGACACCCTCAACTGGCTACACCCTCAACAGGCGACACCCTCAACTGGCTACACCCTCAACAGGCGACACCCTTAGCCTGCTACACCCTGAAACTGATGCACCCTCAACCAGCTACACCCTCAACCGGCTACACCCTCACCTTGCTACACCCTCAACCAGCTACACCCTCAACCGGCTACACCCTCACCTTGCTACACCCTCAACCTGCTACACCCTCAACCTGCTACACCCTCAACCTGCTACACCCTCAACCTGCTACACCCTCAAACTAATACACCCTCAACCAGCTACACCCTCAACTGGCTACACCCTCACCTTGCTACACTCTCAACCTGCTATACCCTCAACCTGCTACACCCTCAACCTGCTACACCCTCAACCTGCTACACCCTCAAACTGATACACCCTCAACCAGCTACACCCTCAACTGGCTACACCCTCAACCTGCTACACCCTCAACTGGCTACACCCTCAACAGGCGACACCCTCAACTGGCTACACCCTCAACAGGCGACACCCTCAACAGGCGACACCCTCAACTGGCTACACCCTCAACAGGCGACACCCTCAACTGGCTACACCCTCAACAGGCGACACCCTCAACAGGCGACACCCTCAACTGGCTACACCCTCAACAGGCGACACCCTCAACTGGCTACACCCTCAACAGGGGACACCCTCAACAGGCGACACCCTCTACAGGCTCCCTCAGAGAAGGTAAGAGGGTAAGAGAATGTAAGAGAAGGTGATGAACCTGTGAAGAACATGCCAAGAACATGTTCTTAACAGGTTAAAAAAGAATTGACGGCGGACTGGACACGTGACTTTTGATGGGGACTGGACACCTGACTGTTGACGGGGGAATGGAGACGTGAGTGATGACGGGTGACAGGACACGTGAGTATTGACGGGGGACAGGAAACATGAGTGATGACGGGGGACTGGCAACGTGAATTTTTACGGGGGACTGGACACGTGAGTGTTGATGGGAGACTGGACACGTGAGTATTGACAGGAGGCTGGACACGTGAGTGTCGATGTAGGCTGGACACGTGTGTGTTGACGGCAGGCTGGACATGTGACTGTTGACGGGGTCTGGACACGAGTATTGACTGGGGGACTGGACACGTGAGTGTTGATGGGGGGCTGGACACGTGAGTGTTGACGGGGGACTGGGCACATGAGTGTTGACGGGGGACTGGACACGTGAGTGTTGACGGGGGACTGGGCACATGAGTGTTGACGGGGGACTGGACACGTGAGTGTGTCTACGCCTCAACCACTGACTCTACATTAAGTGGTCTCGCTTCATGCAGGTCGGTGTTCAATCCCTAGACTGTCCAAGTGTTGGGCACCATTCCTTTCCCCCGTCCATCCCAAATCCTTATCCTGATCCCTTTCAAGTGCTATATAGTCGTAATGGCTTGGCGCTTCCCCCCCCCCCCTGATAGTTCCCTCCTATTATTGTTTTTTGTTTTTGTTTTATTATTTATATAGTTTTTTTGCTTGCATGTATTAAGGAAGTGACATACATGACGTTTAGGCAACTTAAAATTTAGTGTTAATATGCGTAATGCATTCACATTTGAGGAAGGAATAAGTGCAAGATTTCAAATTAATATTCAATTAGCTTAATAAAGTTGTTGCGGAGTAAAGTGACCTTAGCTGTGTGAAGGAGATGAGGAGACAGGAGGGAGAGAGGCAGGTGCGTCTTGATCACTCGAGGAGCAGGTAGAGCCTCGCTCAGCTGGAGAAACACTCCGTCTGCCATCTTTTTCCCTGGACACACTTGGCTAAACACCTCAGCATACCTCTTCCATTTATCATCCATGTTTACACACGACTTGCTATCAAAAAGCATGTCACTGCTGAAATATTTATAATATCATTACACACAATACCCACACAATTAATGTTACAAGTATCTTATGTAATGTATGAAATGAATGGATGGTTTTTCTGTTCTTTATATAGGAATTTTCCGTTTAACATACTGACTGTAGAAAAACATTCATGCAGTAATAGATGAGAACTTTCCACATCTCTGATTTTACTGTGCATTAACGTACAGGAATGCTTCAGTATGCAGACACTTCAAATTTAGTTTGTTTTCATGGGTATTTTATTAACAAACCCATAAAGTAACCTCCAACTGATACCAGATTAAAATATAATAACAATAAAAAGAATTACATACTACATAGGAACTGGGAACAAGGCTGAATCCTCATCTACTGAGTTAGTGGTATGTTGCAACCAACAGTTACAAGTTCCCACACATAAGACAGCAAGAGTAGCACTTAGTCCTCAGCATCACTCACATTTACATACATTCATTAACACTAATAAACGCAAGGTGATGAAGAGTAAATTTGTTGATAGACTGATAAAGAGCATTTGTGATGCATTAACAAGTTTTTTGTCATTGAAAAAAAGATATTAGGTTAAGGTTACTATGTAATCTTAGCTTGTCAACCAAACAGGAGCGTAGACAAGGAGATAATAGGCTCTGTGATTGAACAGTACCGAAGGGCTCACACACTGAGTGTAACTGAGAGAGAGAGAGAGCGAGAGAGAGCGAGAGAGAGCGAGAGAGAGCGAGAGAGAGCGAGAGAGAGCGAGAGAGAGCGAGAGAGAGCGAGAGAGAGCGAGAGAGAGCGAGAGAGAGCGAGAGAGAGAGAGAGAGAGAGAGAGAGAGAGAGAGAGAGAGAGAGAGAGAGAGAGAGAGAGAGAGAGAGAGAGAGAGAGAGAGAGAGAGAGAGAGAGAGAGCGAGAGAGAGAGAGAGAGCGAAAGAGAGAGAGAGAGAGAGAGAGAGAGAGAGAGAGAGAGAGAGAGAGAGAGAGAGAGAGAGAGAGAGAGAGAGAGAGAGAGAGAGAGAGAGAGAGAGAGAGAGAGAGAGCGAGAGAGAGAGAGAGAGCGAAAGAGAGAGAGAGAGCGAGAGAGAGAGAGAGAGAGAGAGAGAGAGAGAGAGAGAGAGAGAGAGAGAGAGAGAGAGAGAGAGAGAGAGAGAGAGAGAGAGAGAGAGAGAGAGAGAGAGAGAGAGAGAGAGAGAGAGAGAGAGAGAGAGAGAGAGAGAGAGAGAGAGAGAGAGAGAGAGAGAGAGTGAGTTTTAATTTTGCGTTATAGTTCAGGCTCCTGTTTGTGGTTAAATAGTTAGTGGTTTAACATCCTATCGAAATGGTACAAAGTATGAAGTATATAACAAATAAAAACTGCCCTGATAATTGTAGTCAGAGTCTGGAAGCCCCGAATATGTGGATGCAACTTGCAGATTCCTTTGGCTTGACTTGGAGCGGTGCTTGATATTTTGTGGGTGACTGAGACGAAGTATGGCATCACCGACAGTTCCCAAATGAAGAGTCTATTTATTTTTCACTATTCTCGTCACAGTTCGATATTATTTGCAATCATTCTGCAACTTTTGTATTCCTTGATAAAGTATTCGTCGATCTTGTGTTGGTAAGAATGTCCAGGCGAACTCGCGTCAGTTAAAAGTAGCTATATAACGGAGTCAGGAGGAGTTTCATGTGAATATTATGGTGAGTCTCGGGCAGGTAATGCCCTCCCTCCCTCCCTTCAGCCTCCCTCCCTCCCTTCAGCCTCCCTTCCTCCCTCCCTCCAGCCTCTTTCCCTCCAGCATCCCTCCCTCCCGTTAGAATTTAATATATATTATAAAGTTTAGTGTCGTGACGTTACGTGACAGCGACTCTGAGGTTAACTATTACTAGTGGACATTGTTAGGGGTAATGCTTAGGGGATGGTCACACACTGGGAACCTTAAACAATCCATCAATAATACTCTCACTGAATATTTTCCACATCTTCCTCGGGTGAGATTTATGGCTCGGAGTCCACGATATGGGACAGACACGCATTTAAGATTTGTGTTACGGCCCTCTTGGGTCGCAACACAAACTGGGTTCTTTCTCTGATGTTAGTAGAGTTTGGGTATTCAGCCCCAAGCTAGTAGTGGCTTTCAAGGGGTGCGTTCCGTAACGCAAGCAAATTAAAGGGGAAGGGAGACAAAGGCACTAAACTTAAATATATAATTACCATCACCAATAAATAAATATATAAATTATCACATGGGGGGGGGGGCGTATAAACACTATAATATACAATATGGTCTTCCTCTGAAGACGCGAAGTGTTCCACGGTGCTCAACGATGCTTAGCCCTTGGTCCTCTTGTGGCCTCACGATGAATCCTTCGATTCTCTCGAGTCTACCCTAGCTACAGGCCAGCCAAATCACAGTTCCACTGGGGGCACCGTCGTGGAGGCCTTCAACCACAAATCCAGCCTGTAGCTGGCAGGTTCCAATCAGTTCCGCTGGTTAGGCCACCGTCGTGGAGGCCTTCAACCACAAATCCAGCCTGTAGCTGGCAGGTTCCAATCAGTTCCGCTGGTTAGGCCACTCCACGACCGATACTAGGGTTGCGAGCCCTAGGCAGGAGCCTCGTGTGATTTCACAGATCACTCTCCTCACCACAACACCCCAGTGGCTAGTCTTCTCCACCAGTCAGCCCTGGGTACGACAATCCCTGGTTCTGCCACCTCACAGGGAGGCTAACACAACAGTGTTCATCCGGGGGGTGACTCACAGCTTCAGCAGCAAATGCGTGGAGGTTCTACGGCTGCCTTGGGTAGACTGGTCCACCGTCCGATTCAGCAGTCCCAGGTCGACTCTGTAATCAGACACGTCATTAGTACTGATGGCACTCTAGGGCACCTCACTCACCGGCTTAGACACAAACGCCCACCTATCCACTCCATAGATGGCGTTGCTGTCTAAGCGACACCTCACCAGAGGTCAGCAGCGGCTATGTTATGAGCTGATCAGGACCGGAAACCAGCCCCTGTGGCCGGTATATCCTGTCCTCACTAGATGGCGTCGTCCATTTGGAGGGGGTTTCGGGAGCTGACCCACAGATGGCGCGGTCGTCACTGTTCTGTGTTCGGACGCTGGACTCGGGTCCGTAACAATTTGCTAAACTTATTTACATTCAGTTTGATAGTGCAAACGTAATTTTTGCTTGCGCTGCTGTCCGTTGTGGACAGATGTGTCATGCTGGAATCTGCGGGTCCCTAGGTGGTGATGCTGGGACGTGTTCAGAGTCCTCACCACCCACTGATTTCAGAGATACTAATTGCTGATATTCCGTACAACTTCCAGTACCTTCAAATTTTCAGATATGCAATAATTAGAAAAATCTTTCAGTATTTGATTGTTTAACATATCACTATTGCAGGCCCATATTAGCTCCTTTAAGTTCCCAATTGACAGCCAGATAGAATTATAAAAGTTTAATTTTCCTGTTAACAGTCCCCCTGGATATTATCTTATTATAGATACTAGCTAATTTCAGTTTTATAGGGACAGTTTGAGTTTTTCAAATATGTGTCTAATGCTACTTGTAATAGGAATGAATATGATGTAGCTCTGAAGAGGACATAAAAAATGATGTCACTATACAACTCTTCTCATCTTGAAGGTTCTTCATCCATAGGAATATAGTAAAACTTTGGTCTTCTTCCTGTAAGCACTCTCTGAGGAAATCTTTGTTAATGTCTACTGTATAGACATATTGGTCTATCTTGACCTTTAGCAATACCTTTTACAACTTCTTGGTTAAACTTGGACCTGTTTGCAAACCATTATTGAGACTTGTTGCCTGTTAATTTCGTTCGAAACAACAGTTAAACACTATCCTTAATATGATAGTAATAATTATTTAGACACAGCATGATCTGGCAAATAATACCCTTCTCTGGTGTTGGTGTCGTTTGCGACTTCGATGAAACTGTTAACAAGTTGTTGTATTTTATTTCATAGTACAGTTTCAAGGGGGCAGGTTTTTCCTCGGTTTAGTAATTTGTGCATTAAACTGGTTATAGGCAAAATTATAATTGGTTGCTAGGGTTTTGTGGTTAATTTTCCTCGGAAACCTTATTGACTATCCTTGTATTGCACTGTGACCAGGTATTGCTGGTATGTACGTGTGTCGTCTGAACTTCGTTGTTTTAGAAAAAATCCTATGGTGTCAAGATCCCATAAATTATGGACTAGGAGATCGAGACCATTATCAATTATATGACTGATTTCTAGTGGTGACTATTCTTGGCTTATTCGCATAACTATTATTGTATATGAATGTTCTTGCTCCACAAGAGATGACTTCTTAAGATGCAACACTAGCCCAGTCAGTGATTCGCCTCCAGCGGATTTGAGCAAGTTCATCCCCAGTGTGGTTTGTTGTCCAGTGATGCAATTATGACAATAATCCGCTCCCACTAGGATACCTATATCTAACATGTGATTGGAATTTATCTTTGGATATGCTAGATGACGTCTTTTATTTAAGGAATTGGATCAAGGCTCCAAGACCATGTAAATACATGTCACAAGTAATTTTCTCCAACACGATAGCTTGAAATAGTCTGGTGTACCTATTCAGAGGAACAAGAGGTTTAACTGCTTGGTATGTCTGGGGTCCTGTATTTGTTAAGAATCCTGATATGTTTAATGTAACCTGATCTACAGGTTTCAGCTCAGGATCTTCCGCTAATTGTTTCATTATAAAAGTCCTCTGGGAATCCTGATCAATCAAACCTCAGGTATGGATCTTGGTTCTTGTGTCGACTAAAAACTGTTTGTTACGAACCCAATTCCATCGTCGGAGCACGGAGCAGCGACGTCAACGCCATCAGTGAGTCCGCTCCCGAAACCCCCACAACTTCGACGACGCCATCTAGTGGTGAAAGGATTATACCAGCAAGAGGCGCTAGATTCCTGTCCTAGTCAGCTCGAGAGGTAGCTGGTGCTGACCTCTGGTGAGGTGGTGCCTAGAAAATCAGCGCCATCTTTTATAGGAGGAGTTGTATGTCTATGCCAGAGTACGTAAGTGATGTTTCCTAGTGTCCCATGTACTGACCAGTGTACTGATGACGTGTCTGTATCCACAGAGTCAACGTAGGGCTGCTGTGGTACGAGGACAGTCAGTCTACCCAGGGCAGCCAATATCTCTCGACTCCATTCTGCTTTACGGAAGCAGTGAGCCGCCGCCGGAGAAGAACTGTGTAGTGTTCTACTGTGTGCTTGTGACGTGGCAGTGACAGAATTCGGCGTACCCGGGACTGGCTAGCGGAAGCGACGACTGACAGTAAGGTGCTACGGAGTAGTGTAACCAGCGAGTTGCAAGAAGCTCCTGCCAGGGGTTCGCTACCCTTGTAGTTGTTCGCGAAGATGCCCAGCAGCGCGAGGCTCATGTTCTCTGCCAGCTCCAGGCTGGAGAGTGATTGTGGGCGTGCACGAAGAGCACCTAGTGAGACTGTGTTTTGGCTGGCCCGTGGCCAGGGTAGACTCGTTGGTGTTTCCCAGGACTGGTTGAGGATAGTACTGTGTGTTGAGGAAACACGGTAGCTGACAAGACTGCATCGATTGAGCATCGAGAAATGCTTAGTGTCCTATGAGAGAAACACTTGTGTACATATTAGGTGTAGTAATACTTCATTTAGGATTATATATGAGGTGGTGGGAAAGTGATTATATGTGAATATATTGATAATTGATGAAGTGTCATATTCGATGCACCTCCCCCATTGTGTTTTATTTGCATTACCGAGCTTACTTCTTGAAAGCCACTACTAACTTGGGGCTGGATACCAGTACTTTAGTTCCACCAGCAAAGAACCCAGTTGCGACCCATTGTGGCTGTAACACTATCATAGGAGGATAAGGATGAAGTTTTAAGTATTAAGCAAAATATTAGGTATTAAGTAATTTCATGTAATATTTGTGAGTACTTTCAATGTCTACATCTTCATTGCAGATGATTGATGGATATAGTCATCAATAACTAATGTATATTATTGTATATGTCAAAATATACTTGGTAAACATAATATTAGTGTATGAGGTTTTACGCATAGTTGCCTACAATGTGATCACCATAGGTAATTGAACTGTGGACTGATTGTGGCTCACTGTGGATCAAGGCAAAGCCAGATACCACACTGGAGAGGGGGGGGGGGGGCTATCAGGCTATGCCTGGGTCTCGGGTCTCTATACTTCCTTTCCCACTCCCCCTCTATCCTAGTCTCCAACCTATCACATCTCTTTCCCTCCCCCCCCCTTCTCATTTCTCCCCTTGTGACGATGTCAACGCCATCTGTTGAGAGCACCCGTCTCCATTTTTAGTTCCACGATCGATGGTTATGATCTTACTGACACCTGTGTAATTTCAAACAAGTAGGCCAAGTCGGTGAGACTGTGATGTGTCTGTGATAAATCCTCTCCACCTTTCTTGCTTCCTCTTCTCTACCCTCTCTCCCAATCACCCATCTCTCATATTTCACACACACAAGTCTTCCCCTCCCACTCTCAACAACCTGTCTTCCCCCTTTCTCCTTCCCTCTCCTTCTCCCAGTCTGTGTTGTTGTCTGTGTTGTTTTTTTTGTTTATTTTCCTGTCTCTTTGCCCAGGTTGACCCAGCGTCTCTGTACATCTAATTTTGGATGTATGTATCTGTCTGTCACTATATGTCTCTGTCTCTCTCTCTCTCTTTGTAACTATCTCTGAATCTCTCTCTCTCTCTCTCTCTCTCTCTCTCTCTCTCTCTCTCTCTCTCTCTCTCTCTCTCTCTCTCTCTCTCTCTCTCTCGTTCCATCCGAAAAAACATAATATACTAGTCCACCATTGGCGCGTGGGAGATCTGAGAGAAAGAGGTGGGATTTAAACCTTAGAAGTTGTGGGAGGATTGTCTGTTTTATGATAATAAGGCCAAAGTATAAATGGTGTACATCCCTTGGACTGAGCACTTGTTAATAGCTGACATTCCCTTGCACATAACACAAAAAAAATCCGAAATTGTTTTTTCTTTTGACAGTGTTACTTAGCATCCAGGGAGCATAAAAATTCAAGTTAAAAGTCATTACCTCTTATGGCCCAAAGAAGTTGCATTATTTTATTAGGAATAATGAGGCGAGGTTTTGCATGGGAATAATGAGGCGAGGTGTTGCATGGGAATAATCAGGTGAGGGGTTGCATTGGAATAATGAGGCGAGGTGTTGCATGGGATTAACTTTGTCCACTTACTTTCATTATTTCTCACTTAGATTTTATGCTAGCAGGTTGTATTGATGTCACAGATGGTGTTCATTATGTGTAACTGAACGCACATCATGTATTTTTTCATTGTGTGAAAAATAACGATATACATATATGTGTGTGTGTGTGTGTGTGTATATATATATATATATATATATATATATATATATATATATATATGTCGTACCTAGTAGCCAGAATGCACTTCTCAGCCTACTATGCAAGGCCCGATTTGCCTAATAAGCCAAGTTTTCATGAATTAATATATTTTCTCTAATTTTTTTCTTATGAAATGATAAAGCTATCCATTTCATTATGAATGAGGTCAATTTTTTTTATTGGAGTTAAAATTAACGTAGATATATGACCGAACCTAACCAACCCTACCTAACCTAACCTAACCTATCTTTATAGGTTAAGTTAGGTTAGATAGCCAAAAAAGTTAGGTTAGGTTAGGTTAGGTAAGTTAGGTAGTCGAAAAACAATTAATTCATGAAAACTTGGCTTATTAGGCAAATCGGGCCTTGCATAGTAGGCTGAGAAGTGCGTTCTGGCTACTAGGTACGACATATATATATATATATATATATATATATATATATATATATATATATATATATATATATATATAGATATATATATATATATATATATATATATATATATATATATATATATATATATATATATATATATATATATATATATATATATATATATATATATATATATATATATATATAATATATAATGAGCAAACAAGCCTGAATGGTCCCCAGGACTATATGCGACTGAAAACTCACACCCCAGAAGTGACTCAAACCCATACTCCCAGGAGAAACACAACTGGTATCTACAGGACACCTTAATCTGCTTGACCATCACGACCGGAAAAAAGGAAGTGATAGCCGAAGCTATTTGAACCACTTCCCTGCCGGCACTCGGATGGTAATCTTGGGCATAGCATTTTATCAAATCACCTCATCCTTTGGGGCACACGTGAGGAACACAAATGCAAACAAGCCTGTTAAGTTGTTAAGTTTTGTATTAAAGAATGTAAATTTACCTTTAATAATGAGTATTATTTACAGTTTTTTGGAATGCCAATGGGGAATCCTTTATCGCCATTGCTTTCACACTTGTACATGGAATTCTTTGAAAAGAAATTTGTTTCAAAAATTACCCCTGGAATCATTCCATGGTTTAGATATGTTGATGATATTTTGTGTATATGGCCTTCAGATGTAAACACAGACGAATTTGTAGCCAATCTTAATGATCAAGTCACCTCTATAAAGTTTACTATGGAGACTGAAATTGATAAATGTTTGCCATTCCTAGATGTACTTATTCATAGGGAAGATTTTTCATTAAAGTTTAGTGTCCTACAGAAAACCAACGAATAATTTATCTTATGTTCATTATTTTTCAGGGCATAGATACAATGTGAAAAAATCAATTTTTTCTTCAATGTATTTAAGAGCTCTTCGAGTTGTGAGTCCAGAATTCTTAGATGAAGAGTTTAAGAATATTGATTCGATTGGTCTCAAGCTTAGTTACCCAATGAGTTTTTTGGAATTTGCCGTAGCGAAGTACGTCGTATATATTATAATAATATATGCAGTGAAAAAATTCGCCCAAAGAATGTGTTATGTTTACTATATTTCTCTGGGTTTGAGAATATTGTCAAGGCCTTGACAATTTTTGATATACATGTATTGTTTAGCTACGAAAATACTGTTGGTAAGCTATTAGTTAGGAACAGCCCTCGTAGTGATAATTGTGTCATTTATAAAATACCTCATAAAGCCTGTAATAAGTGCTATGTTGGGCAAACATCTAAAGATTTGAAATGTAGAATTTCGCAACATAAATACTCTGTAAGACATTGCCAATTGTCTAATGCTTTGTTTGTTCATCTGTCAGAAGATATTCACCAAATTGATTGGGAGATGGCTTCTTCAGTAACGAATTGTAAAAACACTTATAACAGGAACATAATTGAATCTGCGTTGATACAGATTTCAAAAGAAAGTAATTTGAAAATTAGCAGTGGTTTATATAACTTAGATCCATTTTTGATAAATCAATTAAAGGGCGATTTGAGTAGGATCATTGGTGCACATATGTCTCACTAATTCATTGTAAATATTTACCATCTTATGCTATTATTATCCATGTGTGGGCCTATTGGTGGGTATGAATAGGAGCTGCATGGTATGGGGCCAATAGGCCTTCTGCAGATCTTATGCGGCTCATATTTGTGTCCACCTAATTCCGATTCATTTGTCATTGTACCTCACCTCACTCCACCACTCTCTCTCCTACCTATATAATGTCCAATGCTTGACCTGTAAAATCACTCCTTCTGAAGATATATTAATATACGAAAGTACTTAAGGAAATTCCTGTTTCAATTTTCCTCCGTGGTCTGACACTGTTACATTTTTAATCACGTGTTTATTTTTCGTGATTTACACACTCGTACACACACACAGCAATCTCCGAAAATTCTTCACCGATTGCTTTGAAATTTTGACACAACGTTGCATTCGAACAGGCGCATCTTTTTATATACCAACTATATTGATACCATCCCTGTGACAGGTAAAACATGCGTTTTTTGAAAACCAGCAAAATCTGTTGCATATAATAGCAACATGCACGTTATACCAAATATGTGACGTATTTCATTTCACTGTTTCCAATTGCATTGATAAATTTTATTTTCATAGATTTCTATTTATTTTATTTTTTATTGAATTGTTTTGTGTGACATTGTGTTGGAATTGAGCTGTGTTGTTTACCATACCGTTCATTTCGTAAGTATAAGTATAGATGCTACACCTGTGACAGGTAAAACTTTGCTCGTCTTGAAAAACAGCGCCATCTGTTGCATGTAAAAACAACACTCATGCTATACTAAATATGTTAAAATTCCATTTCAATGCTTTTGATTGCATTGATAAATTGAATTTTCATTGATTTTGATTTTTTTCACTTTGATTTAATTATTTTGTGTGAATTGCGTTGGAATGAGCGGTGTTGCTTACCATACTGCTCATTTCGTGAGTATAGTTTATTTTTTTATTTTTTCATATTTTCATTTCATTTGTTAACTGTTTTTCTTATATTTCAGTAGTAGTGTAATATGTGACTAGAGCGACGCGCGCCACCTGCCCAGGTGGTACTCATGAGTGCCATCTGGGCAGGTGTGCCGCGTCGCTCTAGTCACCGCACTTCGCTCTAGTCACATAAGGTTTTTGGCGGATTTTTCCCGGAAGTTTGGCGCGTGTCGGACGCGGTCTTGAGTGGTGGGTGAGCAGGTGTATCGCGTCGCTCTAGTCGCAGCGCGTCGCTCTAGTCACAAAGGGTTTGGGGTGAATTTCCGGGTAAGAAAATACAAGGAAAAGAGTGGAATATGAGGAAGGAGTAAATGAATATGTATGTGTGTTTTGCGTAGACTTAATCCTGTGTGCGGATAATAATTTTGATGATCGTGAGATTGCGTGTAGATGCGAGGAGTCCCAACATAGTCTGTTATGTTGTTTGGGCTGGGGGAGGGGTATGGGATGGATGGAGGGAGGGAAGGGTGAGTGGGAGCTTCTCCTCCTCGTCGTGAGACTGCTCTGGGTCATTATGAGGTTAGACAAACCATTTAACTCCCCTACAGGAAGCCCTTAAGTGTGGCGCATTGCTCCAGTCCTCATGGTTTTGGGGAGCTTTTCTGTGTGTTCTGGTCATGAAAGAGGGAAGCCGTGTTGTTGGGGCTGTAAGAAATGCATGGAAAAGACACGCGAGTGGCACCTGGCAGGTGGCGCGCGTCGCTCTAGTCCTCAAGGGTTTTTGGGGGTGATTTCCCGGAAGTTTTGGCGTGTGTCGGAGGTAAGTGAGACGCGTTGCTCTAGTCCTCGGGGTTTTTGGGATGCTTTTTCTGTGTGTTCGGGTCATGAAAGAGTGAAGCCACCCTTGTTGTGAGACTGCAGTGGGTCATTATGCGGTTAGACAAAACATTAACTCCCCCTACAGGAAGTGCTAAGTGTGAGAGGATGAGAGAGTAGACTCCAGCAGGAGGACTGTGTACCATTACCCTTAAGCGTTTTTCAATGTCCGCGGAGGGGTGTGCGTACGGGTCACTGGTTAGAGGCTGACTGAAAGACTTTTCCAAGTAGCTTGGTTATATCTCCTCAGACACGGCGGAAGTGGTTGGGGCATCCATTACCAATGCGTTTCGCTACGGTCCGTGACTCTCTCTGTCTCTCTGTCTCTCTGCCTCTCTCTCTCTGTCTCTCTGTCTCTCTGTCTCTCTGTCTCTCTCTCTCTGTCTCTCTGTCTCTCTCTCTCTCTCTCTCTCTCTCTCTCTCTCTCTCTCTCTCTCTCTCTCTCGCTCTGTCTCTCTGTCTCTCACTCTCGCTCTGTCTCTCTGTCTCTCTGTCTCTCTCTCTGTCTCTCTGTCTCTCCCTCTCTAAAGTCCACCACACGTCACTTCACTTAGTAAACTCAGTCAAAGTCCGGAGGTTAGCGTTTACTAAAACCTGAATGAATGTGCCGGCCGTACCCTCCCCCAGTCCACCCTCGCAAACCCATACCCCTACCACCCCCTCCATGGCCGAACCATCACTGCCCCCTTCTCAGACCGGATGTTCTGTTCTAAGCCTTAGTATCATCATAAGCATATATACGATAATATGGAAAACACAATCTTGTTACTATTATTAAATTGTCTTGTTCATTATCCCGAGTTCAACACTCTCTCTCTCTCTCTCTCTCTCTCTCTTAAGACCTGCATTATCCAATGTAAACAGTCCGGATGAGCTCTGGGTTAAGTCTGTTTTTCAGTTCTTATAACAAGTCTGCTTTTCAGTTCTTATAACATTTGAAAATGTAAGCGTGGTTACTCATTCCGTCTCGTCGCATCTCGTTAGGGACTGACCTTGAGTCTTTCCATAGCGCGAGTTTTCACTCATCATCAACCATTAGTAATCGTTCGATTCAACAGAAAAAAACAGAGACTAGTGTTAGCATAATAGGTGAAAAAAAGTTAATCTTTCTCTTATTACGTTTTATTCAATAACTGGTAGACACTTACATATTTATCTTGGTAAAACAAAACATAATAATTGTCAGACAGACAGACAGACAGACAGACAGACAGACATATGGTGTTAGCATAATAGGTGAAAAAAAGTTAATCTTTCTCTTATCGCGTTTTATTCAATAACTGGTAGACACTTACATATTTATCTTGGTAAAAAACAAAACATAATAACTGTCAGACAGACAGACAGACAGACAGACAGACATATGGTGATAGCCTAATAGGTGAAAAAAAGTTAATCTTTCTCCTATTACGTTTTATTCAATAACTGGTAGACACTTACATATTTATCTTGGTAAAAAACAAAACATAATAACTAACAGACAGACAGAGACATATCACTCAGCTTAATGCAGTTATCAGCGGAGTTTCAAAAAGTTTTTTTTTAGCTTAGGCTTACATTTTAGATTTTTGCTGGGTTTTTTATAGTTAGACGATCATCGTTTCGTTTAATCTGTCGTTTGGGTGGGGGAGGTGCTATTATTTCACGCTCAACCTCGCTATCACACTCGCTGTCACTATCACTGGTGGTGTCAATATAGCGGGATCTATTAAGATCGTCACCAACTCGTATCCTTCGTAGAGGGGTAAAGTTTTCGTCATCACTGCTTATTAACACAGTCTGAGACATTGTGTTACACTCATCACGACCTCTAGCCCGAGATGTGGCTTTGTGTGAACTTAGTTTAGAGTTGTGGGATGTGGAGGAGGGGCGAGAGCTGGGTTCAGGGTCAAGGTTTGTAGATACACCTTGGAGTGAACTAAGTTGGGGGTTGAGGAAAAGATTCACATCAACGTCAGTCAGCAATCCACGTTGCTGACTGTCTGTAAGCATTATACGCTCACCCAGTAAGGCTTCTACATTCAAATCATTTTCGGTTTGAATAGCGGGGTTGTCCTCTGAGAGAGAAATAGCGGCAAACACCGCATCATCAAGACCTCCGCTCATAGTCAAGAGATCTGGATACTCACCACTCTGTGAAATATCCTCACTCATTCTTACTACTTCTTCTTCAGTAGTAGTAGGGTCACTACTTACTCTACACCCCCCAGTTAAAAGGCTGGGGGACAGCACCTCTTCAACGGTGTTCATAAAATATAAAGCGTTACCACCCCTCTGATCGGCAGTAGGACTGGTTGGTACACAATGAGGGATGGTGTTACTAGTACTTCTATCACCACAATCTCCATCAGCCGGAGCAGTAGCGGGTGTGGTAGTGGCGTGTGTAGGGAGACACACTCGCGCGGCGCGTGTGGCGACACCTGTCGTGACCTGATCGCTTCGGTTGGCAGCACCGGTGTGTGAGGGGAGGTTGTCACCATAGTCGACTGGAGTAGGGGGAGAGGACACAGACACCTCCCCCGTGTTCGTGTGTATGTGGGTGGTTCCCAAGAATATAAAGATGTTCCCTCCAGAGGTGGATCTGGTGGGACCGCTGCTGCTGCTGCTGCTGCTCACACAGCCGCTGGCTTTCTCCAGATAATCTAAAAAAAAAAAGTTTACATTACTAGCATAACACACACACACACACACACACACACACATACACACACACACATGCACACACACACACACACACACACACACACACACACACACACACACACACACACACACACATACACACACACACACTCACTCTCACTCTTCACATTATTGATATTATTTGTTACATCAACATTAGCAAACAACAACAACAAGCATCTTAGCACAATATGACTCAACTTAAGGGAAACGTACCTCGTATTATTGCGATGGCTTGTCCTAAGCGCTCATCGCCCTCTGAGTGAGGAGAGGCCACACCGGCGGCAGCACCAGAGGCTCGTGCGGTCATCTTGGATTGGTGGGTGGGTTGGTGACTGAGTGTTTACCCTGACAGGTCAAGGGTGAGCTATATACCCCCGTTCACGAGGGTGCCTCCTTACCACACACCTCCAACTCCCTCAGCGTTAATAATAATAATAATAATAATAAAAATAATACATAAGGATAATATAAAAGAATCAACTTTAGATTTGTTTTTATTAAGAGATGATGGGAAGAAGTAGATGTACTACATCTCAGCGACATACAGGACATTTGTCACATCGTGTTACACAATCCAAACATATGACCATATGCCTACACGGAATGAGAACCGTGTTTATTTCTTGAGTGAAACACACCTTACAATAAAACCTAGCTGCACCATGCATTGCATTCTCTTCCTCTCGTTACATCTACCTCCACTACCGGGGGAACTGGGCGGGGGAAAATAACACCTTGGGATGATAATACTTCTAAGGGAGATTCAGTTACAGCACCTGTGTCCTCACTTTCACCCACTCCATCTAAAAACCACAACATCACCTCTACACAGTTAGATTCGCTAAGGAGAGGTAATATATCCTTTTTAATCTTGAGGTATTCTCTTAGTGCACCTCGCAGGGCGATGTAAGGAAATCTTACTGTAGCAGCGAGTCCATTGTAATAATCAAGACCGTGCAAGAGCGCATTTATCAATGTTTCATCAACTGCTACTGTCGGTTGAGGAGGTGAGAAAGGGACTGCATTTTTAATGAAGGCTCGATCCTTCTTCAAGTTTAAGTAGACACAGCTTGGGTAGTACCGGGCGTGGAGAGTCCAGGGGTCGTCCGAAGGTATGAAGTTAACAAGACCACCACCACAATAAAAGCATCGTATATGGTCTCCAACTCCTAAGAAAAAGAAATATATATATATATATATATATATATATATATATATATATATATATATATATATATATATATATATATATATATATATATGTCGTACCTAGTAGCCAGAACTCACTTCTCAGCCTACTATTCAAGGCCCGATTTGCCTAATAAGCCAAGTTTTCCCGAATTAATATATTTACCATAATTTTTTTCTTATGAAATGATAAAGCTACCCTTTTCTCTATGTATGAGGTCATTTTTTTTTTATTGGAGTTAAAATTAACGTAGATATATGACCGAACCTAACCAACCCTACCTAACCTAACCTAACCTATATTTATAGGTAAGGTTAGGTTAGGTAGCCAAAAAAAGCTAGGTTAGGTTAGGTTAGGTAGGTTAGGTAGACGAAAAAACATTAATTCATGAAAACTTGGCTTATTAGGCAAATCGGGCCTTGAATAGTAGGCTGAGAAGTGCGTTCTGGCTATTAGGTACGACATATATATATATATATATATATATATATATATATATATATATATATATATATATAAACATTTTTTTATAAATAAATAAATGAGAAAGTAAATACTAGCACGTCTCAAACAGACTTGGCTCCTGTGTTTACATTAAGACAACAATAATAATAATAATAATAATAATAATAATAATAATAATAATAATAATAATAATAATAATAATAATATTATCTTCCAATACTTATCACAAGAGAAAAAGCCAGCATGAGATAATTCTGCTGGAGACTGACCACACATATCAGGCCAGATGATGCCGAATGATGCCAAACGAGACTTATACCCCGCCATCTCTGGGTATATGGGCATAGAGAATGGTAGAATTCCCGAGTTTTCCTCACTCCATTCCACAGTACCTACAATTATTAAAATAATAATAAATATATATATATATATATATATATATATATATATATATATATATATATATATATATATATATATATATATATATATATATATATACGCTTACCATTCCTATAAACACACTATGAAAGATAACTATGTGTTCAAACACACACACACACACACACACACACACACACACACACACACACACACACACACACACACACACACACACACACACACAATCTTATTATCATGCTATTCACAATGACTATACAAGCAACGTTATTCACAGTGACTATGAGATAACACATAATTGTGATGGATACTTACAACTGTTGGCTGAATTTCCATCTCTTTCCAGTTGCAGGACGGAATAGGTGAAATTCAATCCATAGGCGTAGACCATGTTGCTAAGCGCAATGCTGACATTTTCAGTACGTTTACCGGTGATGAAAGGACAGTGTGGAGCTGCAGTTACATGACGACTGCGGGGGTGACCTCCCCCTCCACCCATCCTCCAATTAAGGCATAACAGAAACTGCATATGCAGTAATCCACGGATTTGGTGAAGTAGAATCCATCACTGGCTAAATCCTGGGGCAAAAGCCAGTCAAGACGCCATCCCACAAAGGTGTCTAACCTCATCTGCTCACATCGCAATCGTTCCATGCTGCGGAACGTTTTGGTGCGAAAGACGTCCATGCTGGGTCGAACACTCGAAATTGTGGTAAAGGTTTGACCGTTTCCGGGCTATTTATCCTCGAGAATGGGGTGACGCATTTCGCTACATATTCATTGAGAAATCTATGCATTAGCTTTAAGGTAAACCCAATTAGTTTAAGCAAAGGTAGTGGGAAAGATGAAATAGGTAGCTTCGCACAGATTGAAAAAAAAAAAATCTAATCTGTTCTATCCAGTAGTGGATTAAAGTTTGCACTCGCTCTAAACACCGCTCGAGGGAGTAGTTTTTGTTGGAGATAAATATGATATATATATATATATATATATATATATATATATATATATATATATATATATATATATATATATATATATATATATATATATATATATATATATATATATATATATATATATTGTTGGACATTGTCTTATGTGACGGTGGCATTATGTTCTGGTCTCGACCTTACTCTCATGGTGTGTAGAGTAAATACCTCCATGATTTGGGTGTTCATGGTAGCTCGCTCTATTCTTATGTGAATTGCCACAAGAATTCACAATCTTCTTGCATCTTGGGTTTTATCTATTATGCAGATATTCTTGTTCAACATTTCTCTTGTTAGAGTGATGACATGAGCTTGTCTCATGCGATTCGTGGGGGGCGCCGGATTGAAGATGTTGTGACAATCACCTCCTCAGCTTGGTTGGTGTCATACCTATGTACTTAGATTGAAGGTTGCATCCTTCGTGGGGGAAAGTGTACATGTATACAACGCTTGACTGCTGTAGAGGGTTCTCCTTCGGAACTGTTTTGATAAGGAGTTTGGAAGTCTTCTTGCTTTGTAGAATATTATCAGGTCTATGTTTGGTTAGGAGTAGTGCATATATATATATATATATATATATATATATATATATATATATATATATATATATATATATATATATATATATATATATATATATATATATATATATATATATATATATATATATATATATATGCACCGCCTTAGATTAATTTCTATAGTGAAGGAGATGTGAAGGAATATACTAAGCTCTCTGCAACTTAGAAAAAAATCATAGCTTGGTGCGAAGTCAATATAAAACCTCATTGTTGAGAATATAGTATTACACCTATCTTACTGCTAGAATGGACTATAATCCACGTTTATTAAATAATAATAAATAATAAATAAATAATATAAAATATGAAACTAAGGAGTATGGTTAATCATTAATTGGAAACTATCCCGGGAGCATGCGCGCACGCGCGCGCCACACACGACGAGGATAAAAGGGGGTGGGTAGATCACACTAATTCATTACTGCCCGCTCATCGCTCCCCTGTGTTTCATCTATATCGCGTTGGGGGAAAAAAAAAAAATTAACTCCATAGCCAAAATGAACTCTGTAGAAATTCATCATGGATACATGACGGATGAGGAGTTTAACAATCGAGAGTGCTGCATTGTCTACTCTGTAAATTGTATATCATGCTCCCCCTACGGTCTGTCCCAGGACATTGCTGATAAATATTCTCATGCCACCGCTTACT